>NC_143258.1:26180846-26205846 GCF_984573655.1 Nuphar pumila | reverse complement strand
TGATTTTGAAAAAAAATATTTTGAAATAACTCGCCTCCGTTTTTGAAATATTTGCGGGAAAAATCGGGAGACGGGATCCGCTCGTCAGTACGAGGTTCGACTGTTCCTGGCGCCTTTACCAGGGGTAATTGAACCAAGGGTCGAATTAATGCCTTTTGTTTTGCAATGAATTTATCTAAGTATTTATCCTAAGTCTAAAATGCACAAGGAATCATGCTTGTGCAAATGCAAAGATGTATGCTCTTGAAAATATTTTGAAGAATTTCCAAGTGAATCAGATAAAGTGAAGAAATGTTTTCTAACTTAGAACTTAAGATTTGAAGTTCTAAGTTTTTACAATAATCAGAGCTTAGGAAAATGAATTAGGATCTTTGAGAGAAATGATCTTTAAAACTGAAAGAAAGAAAATTTCGAAGTCATAAATGGACTTTTGAATTTGGAAGTTTGAACTTGGATGAATATTTGGAATGGAATTGAATTCAAGATGTGGAATCCAAGAAGGTTTTTGGATCTGAAATCTGAGATCCGAGATAGGGTTGGACTCTGGATTTCAAGATGGAATTGGATCTGAAGTCTGAGATCCAATGTAGGATTGGGTTCTGGATCCTAAGAATTGGAATTTGGATCTGAATCTGAGATCCAATGGTAGAATGAGGATCTGGATCCTAAAAGAAATTTGGATTTATGATTGGAGATCCAAAGTGGAATAAGGATTTGGATGGAATTTGGATCTGTGATGGGAGATCCAAATGGGATAAGGATTTGGATCCTAAGAATTTGGAATTTGGATCTGAATCTGAGATCCAGAGCAGAGTTGGATTCTGGATCCTAAGAGTTGGATGTTGGATCTGAATCTGAGATCTAATGGAATGAGGATCTGTATCCTAAATGGAATTTGGATCTGTAACTGGAGATCCAAATGGAATAAGGATTTGGATCCTAAATGGAATTTAGATCTGTAATTGGAGATCCAAAGTGGAATGGTGTCCTACACTTGGAAATCTGGGTCCAAGTTTGAGACTAGGATTTGGGTTTTTTGAAAAGTCCACATGGGACTTTTAAAGATGGATCTGGGTTTTGAAAACCCAGATTTAAACTTGAGATTCAAATCTAAACCTTGATTGAAGATAAGGGGATGAACTTGATTTTGAAAAGATAACTTCAAAGTTAAATTTGAACTTCGAATTTGGATTTGAGTTTGGAAATCTGAAGTTTGAATATAAAATGATTTTGGAATTTTAAAGTCAAATTGGATTTTGAAATTGAATTTTGAATCTTTGAAATGAGATAGAATTGGATTTGGATAAGATCTAAGAAGAAGAATCACTTGGAATTTTGAAAAGGAAGTTTTGAAAATATGATGCAATTCTATCCTATTGATGAATGAATTTGAATAATTTTTGAAATTGGAATTTGAAAAGCTATTTCATTCTTTAAATGAGTTAAAATAAGATTGAAAATATAATACATCCTTGACTATGGTCATTGAATGTATTATATAATAATCTATATTAAAATATAATAAGATTGAAAATATAATACATACCCTGACTATGGCCATTGGTATATATATTGAATTAATTCTAAGTTAAACTCTGATAAAAGGTAAAATATTTGAAGAATATGATGATTTTTGAAAGAGGATTCAGTGTGGATCCAGTGTTATTTCATAAAAGATAAGAATACTAAGTCTTGTTTACACCCCGACTATGGCCGTTGATGTAAATCGTCAACTTAGAATTAACTTACCTCTTACGAAATTGTGCACGTGCCATTCGTGTTTCACCATTGTGGGGATTTTGAGAAATAAAGGAGAAATGCATGGAATAAACAATTCATGGTATGCTCATTCATTCTACCTAAAGCAAGAAATGTAAATTCTCATTAAATTCTAGCTATTACAACACAAAATAAAATTTACAACTCCAAACAATAGCCTTTTCCATGTGTTTCCTGCAAAACACTTGATTAATATATAAGAGGAATTGTACATATCAATGATGAAAGGCTCATATGTCAAGATATAAATGATAGAAAGATGGAAAACGACATATACACTTGTGTACATGTATATATATACATATATATGAATATACACATATATATATCTATATATATGTATATACGTATATATATATATATATATATATATATATATATATATATATATATGTATATATATATATATATATATGTATATACATATATGTATATACATATATGTATATCACATGTGATATGCACTCACTGTAGATAAATAAGGGTGCTGCTGTGGGTGATAGTGACAAGGTGCAACTATGCTGAAACTGCAGCTGCCTTTACAGTGTTGAGGAGCCATAAAGAGGTGGTAGTGCTGCTATGAACTAGAATGTGATAGTGGTGTAGTGTTTGACAGCAATGGAGATATGTAATGCTGAGGGACATGCACTGGATGATGGTGAAGCATGCTGGGATTTGTGCATGTGCTGAAAAAGTGGTGACAGGGTGAGGGTCATTGGAGGGACCGCGTGGAAGACAAAGTGTAGTGAGACTGCCATTGTGTAGCAGATATATGATGGCTGTGAAATGAAGTGCAGCATAGTGTTGTGCCGTGAAGAGGTGGGGAGCAAATGATGCTGAGTGTAATCACATAGTGGCTGTATGATGTGAGTGAGAGTGAGTGATATGTATTGAATGTGCAGGGTGTTGGCAACGCAAGTGACTGTTGACACTTGCTGGGAAATAGGCATACAGCGGGGTGAGAGAAGTGTGGTAATGACTGGTGCAGACACTGTGAAGATTGCAGAGGAGTGAGTGTACTCTACAACCGGTTTGGTTGGATAAAAATGGTAGCTGACTGCAGTTGTAAGCCTTACCGGGGCTGTTACAGCAGTGACATACAAAACAAAAAGGGTGTAGTGAAATGGTATGCTGGTATATGGTGAGGTGCTGGTAAAGTAGGTGGCTCAAACAAAGGGATGGGCACATAATGCAGAGTTTGTGGTGTATGAGTTGCAGTGGATGGAGCTGTGAATGTGCTAGTGGTTGTTAGGATAAAAGGGTAATGATATAATATAAAACATTAAATGAGCAGGAATAAATCTGGCTCAGCGGAGCCTGGATTTTGAAGAAATTTGTGACCTTATTATCAGTCAGCAAGGCCCCAATCTCACAAAGAAACAGAAAATCAATTTGGAACTGACTGAACACTCAGTTTCATTTTAGCAGACCTCAAGTTTTACCACCATCATAAATTCTGGTTAGGAATCTACAGAACATCCTGTTTTAGCATCTTATGATAGATAAATCCAACATGGAAAAATTAAACAGGGTAATCCAATATAAAGAACACATGATGACCAATGAGTATGGAGATTAAATCACTCACACGAGATACAGGTCTCGAGATATTAGCTGATTGAATTCCCTAGTCTAATTAACTACAGGCAATGATAATTTCAAAATATCATAAGAAAATTCAGAGTTACTTTTACGGTACAACAGAAACGTATATTACCGTGAATATCAAAAGAAAAAAAAAACAAAAAAAATTTGAAAGAAGAACCATATAACTTGTCTTCATGCTGTAACCTGTTGTTATATATGGCCTGCTGATTTTGCCATAGAGTGGAAAGGAATCCAAATGCCATCACTCAAACCAAAACCAAAAAAAAAACATGTCGGATTTGTTCTCAGATACAACAGTGGCAAGATTCTGCATGCCAGGCGCTGGTGAGCTTAATCCAGTTTGATAATTAAACCAAAAACAGGTGGAGATGGTCGTAGATGCATTTATTACTAACAAAATGTACTGGCCATAAATGAGGTGTATGCATATACCCATACAACGTGACAGAAAGTGGTGATTGTAGTACTAATAACAAATTCACCCATAGAATGACTGACCATGCTGATGTGTCTTGGTAGCCTTTCCAAAAGGCATCAGCAACTCCTTTGGGTTATGCATTCTGAGACTACAGATATTTGATCAAGATTAGTCCATCTTATCATCCATGACAGAATAACCACAGTTGGTGACTAACTTTTCCTTGACAGGTAGATACAGGTAGATAAACATCTTTACAAAAAAAAAAAATGAATGAAGTGAAGCAAGGCATATCGCTATGCACACAATACGATTGAGGCTGGAGTCATATACAGAGGTGGATAAGAAATTTAAGAATGTAATATAGTAAAGTGAATTTAGTATTAGGCCTACAGTGAGAGAGAGTTTATAAGAGAAAAAAAAAATTACAGAGGATATTGATCAAGCGACCCCAACCAACCGAAATAGATGATTAGATTATATACAAGGGGAAATATTGATTGCAGGATTGGATGGCGATTTCACGTTTGATCCAGTGTATACTCTGGATTCCGTGATCTCCCACTCTGGTTTCGCAATTTCGTATTGAATCTAAGATTGTTAAGGTAAAACTATATTTGCTGTAATCAAAATATAAAAAAAAAACCAAAATAAAACATAATAGGTAATACTGGGTGAACAAGAATTTGATGTTGATGATGATGTTTCAGTGAATCATGAAAGGAAAGACAGTAGATCGAGCATGTGCGAGGTGATACACAAAATGATTCAATGCAAATGGGAAATTGAAACAAGCACCAAGATATGAAGGAAGGATTACAGATAAAGAGAAAGAAAAAAAAAAAAACGGGAAATCTAGTTATAATCAGATATTTAAAATCGGTAAAACTACATAAATTCATGAATGATAATAAGAAAAGAAAAAGGTGTCGGAATATATATATTCCATTGTTATAGCCGTAGACGGATCGATCCTGCTATACGCAGGTCGATCTTCGTCATTGGCAAAATGAGAAAGAAGAAAAAAAAAAAAAAAAAAAGAACAAAACAGAAAAAAAAAAAAAGAACGAAGTGATACTATAGGAGAAGAATTATGGATAATCAAGGAGGAGTAAATGATGAATACTCACCTGATGGTAAGATTTTAACCGAAGAGGGGATGGTCTCTACTGATGAAGTGGGAGATCGAATGGTGTCCCCTCCAAATTCGTCGCTGCAAGGGCTGGACGAACCTAGGCAGAGGAGGATTCTTTCCTCTTGCTTCTGTAATGGGATCGACGCGGAGCTTGCAACAGCGGATGATTCTCTCTTCGACATATTGCTTTTGTGCTTAAAAAAAAGGGGGGGGGGGGGAGTTGATAGACCCCTTTAGATGATCGATCCTCCAGAAACAAAGCGAGTGGAATCAAAATGAATGGCGATGGTATTGGAAGGAATAATCGTTGTATGATCTGTAGGAAAAAAAAAAGCGATCCCCTCTTGTTTCTGGCTGGCCCTCCTTTATAGGGGAAAAGAGAAGACTCGAGAAAGCCCACTTCCGTTGCAGATCAATGGTGGGAGAGAGAGGGCAGCGATCGGAGGATGGAGGGCTCAATCGAGGCTTCTAGAATGGGGTTTGTTGAAGATTGAGGGCGGAGGGAAGAGAAGTTCGTTCCGGATGAACGATGATGAGAAGAGAGGAAGGAAGCGCGGGAGCGGGTTGTTGGAATTCTCTGTTTTTCCAATAAGAGGACTCCCTTTAGGAAAATTTATTTATTTTTTTTTTTGTAAAAAGGGTTTGGGAAATGAGGCTTTCAGCAAAATGGTTTCACAAGGTTTAAAATCCTTCGTTTTTCTTATAATTTTTTTTTTCCAATTTTTTTTTTGGTTTTTCATGTTATTTTTCTATTTTTTTGTATTTTTAGAATAAAACCCTAAAGCTTTACAAGAAATCAAAGATTGAAACTAATTTTTTGATGTTTTTGTAAAATATTTACAACAGAGAATTTTTATGAGAGTTTTAAAGCTATTTTGAGAAAGTTTCTTCAAAAATGGGTTTGGATCCGGGATTTGAGGAAATTTGGATTTAAAACGCTGGATTCGGATCCGGAATTGATTTTGAATACATTAATATGGACTTTAATTCAGAAAATCTGAAGAATGACTGAAACTTAGCTTTGAAATTGTTTTGATTTTCTCAGAAGATGGAATCAGGGGCAAAAGGGTTATTTTTTTTAAATTTTTGAAAAATTTGGGGTGTTCACAGATGCCCCTCTTTGCTACTAAGCCGGTTTGAAAGCCGAGCTTAGTGGCAAAGACAACACTCCAAATTTTGAAAATGCCCCAGTCAGCAGGTCTGAACTGGGTATGGAAGAATTATTTTAAAGATATGGTTTTTCAGGCTTTGAAACCTTATCCTGAATGGTTTTGGGGAGACGAAATCCTCGAAGATGATATGATTGAGTAAAAAAATGAGGAAATCGTGATGGGATTTTAGATGGAAATTCTGAAATGGTAGGAAATGAAAATTTTGATCAGGTCTCATGGATGAGACAAGATACTCTTTTTGGAATGATTCAGGTTTAGCCCTTAACCTGGATGGGACAAAGATATATCAAAAATGAATTTGGATGAGGAAAAGAATACATGAGAACCTTGATGGGACATTTTTTGGAAAACGCTTTGTGAGATGCGGCTCAAGTAAAATCCTTTCCTGGATGGATATACAAAGCATGGATTCCTTAATGAGAAGAGCCATGATGGGACTGGAAGAAAACATCTCGTCAAAGACGAGGAATCTTTTTGAAATGTGACTCAGGTTTAACCCAAACCTGCAAGGAAGATACCTCGCGAAGCGAGGTTCCGGGTTAATTCTTAATCTGAATAGGAAATCCACCATACGGGCTTCTCAAAAGTGGAGAAAGTATGATGGGACCTTCAAAATTTTGGATGAACAAATCCGAGAGGGTTTTTTTTTTTTGCGAAAGGAGGAAATATAGATTCCCTAAAGCTTTGAAAAGGGAAAGAAATTGGGCGTCTCATCGCTGAGACTGAAATAGCTTTTGAAATTAAATGATCTTTCGCAAATGGTTAAGGTTTGACCCTTATCTTGAGTGGGGGCATCCATACGGATTTCGTTAATGAGAAAAAACCGTGATGGGACAAGAAGAGATACTTTCTTCAGAGGTAACTCTTCTTGGAAATATAAACAACGCTAGGTTGCATCAAAATGGATATTGAATGTTTATTTTATTCTTGGAATAGCTAGAAAATTTTGCCAATAAGATAAAATCATAGCAAATTCAGATGCTTGGAAATATGCACGTACGTGCGAAAGATATTCTCTCTTTTACCTAGAGTATTTCCCCCAAATGAGGTTAACTCCTCAGTTATAAGAGTCAAATTCAAAATTTTGGCACTGGTGATTTTCTTCAAGGAAGCTATCCATTTCCCTGATATGAGAATAAAAGAAATATTCTTAATTTCATAAAAGCAGAAAACGAAGAGATATTGATAAAAGAATTTTGCATGAGAAAAGATGACTTCTGGCAACTTCGGCAGTTTGATATCTGGGTGTTTTCCCACGATGATCTTTTTGCACGCTTTTTGAGTCATTGGGCTTTCTCGGGTTTTTCTCATCATCTTTCATTTGGATGTCCTGACTTTTTCTCTTTTTCAGGGAAGGGCACATCACAAACTCCTTCATCTTGGAGATGCTCCGATCCTTCTTTTATCTCAGGGGTTCTATTGATCTCACTGGCTCAAAAGGTCTTTAGATGATAGCAGAAATCAAATATCTTTTAGGGTTTGTTGGTAGGTTCATCACACTCGCCTTCATCTCGACGGTGATCGGAACTTTCCCTGGAAGGATCCGTCACAAACTCCG
The DNA here is from genome assembly GCF_984573655.1 of Nuphar pumila. Lineage (NCBI taxonomy): Eukaryota > Viridiplantae > Streptophyta > Magnoliopsida > Nymphaeales > Nymphaeaceae > Nuphar > Nuphar pumila. The sequence continues at coordinate 26,198,176 of NC_143258.1, read as the reverse complement.
TCATCTTGGAGATGTTTCAAATCTTCTTTGGCCCCGGGGGTCTACTCGCTTAATTCGCCTTCATCTTGACGACAATTGAGAGATCCCTTTTGCGGATATTTGATTGCAACTTTTAAACGAAAATGAGAAGATATTGGGTTGAGTGGATTCTTTTTATATCTCAAGATATTTCCACTGCCTGATTGTCAGAAAGTCATTTTAAAACATACACCATAGCCAGGATCAAATATCAATTCGCTTCTGGCTTTTCTACGTCATTGAAGATTTCTTTCAGTGATCATATCGAGGACATTTCTTACATCCTTTTGGTTGATCAACAGGAAAAGATTTTGAATTTTACCTCTTTTCACAAAAAGTTTCACCTTTTGGAAGGAAGTACTGGAGGTAATATGAGAAGATTCTCTTTGTGCAGTAAGAATATTTAGAATCAACAAATGCTTTTAGCAAATTGGCAAAGTTTTCACGAATTCTTTGTGAAATAATCAATCAATATAGATTTTGATGAGACCTTGAGTTGTAATTTAAAGAAATGGTGCAAGAAATCAGACTTTAGAAAACTGGACTGATGAAATATATTAGGCTTTGGAAATCCCTACCAGTTTATGAGAAACTGGATTTTGATAATCCCGACCAGTGAAAACACTGGATTTCAAATCCTGACCAGTTATGAAAACTGGATTTCAAATCCCGACCAGTTATAAAACTGGATTTCAAATCCCGACCAGTTATGAAAACTGGATTTCAAATCTCGACCAGTGAAAAATACTGGATTTCAAATCCCGTCCAGTGAAAAATACTGGATTTTAAATCCCGACCAGTTATGACAACTGGATTTCAAATCCCGACCAGTAAAAAAATACTGGATTTCAAATCCCGACCAGTTATGAAAACTGGATTTTTAAATCCCGACCAGTGAAAAATACTGGATTTCAAATCCCGACCTGTTATGAAAACTGGATTTCAAATCCCGACCAGTTATGACAACTGGATTTCAAATCCCGACCAGTTATGACAACTGGATTTCAAATCCCGACCAGTGAAAAATACTGGATTTTGAAAATGAAGGATTTAATCTGATGGTTTGAAAGTGATTGAATTTGGGAGATTATAACCCGAGGGTTGAGAAAATGATAAGATTTTGAGGATATTACAACCAGAGGTTGGGAAACTGATAGAATTTTAAAAGATTGAAGATCTTGAAGGTTTGAGAATGATAGAATTGAGGAGTCGCACCCTAAGGGTTTGATCTTTTGGAATACACGGCCAGCGAGAGCTGGATCTTTTGGAATACAGGACCAACGAGATGCTGGATCCTCTGAAAATACATGACCAGCGAGATGCTGGATCTTTTGGAAATACATGAAATTTTGAGAGATTTATGTCAGAACTTGAATTTTTAGAAGGAGAAAGGTCTTCGGTCAGAAGACTGATTTTAAAAGGTTACCGGTGTGAGAACCGGGTTTTTCAAATGTGCTCTATATATGATTGAAAAGTTTAAAAAAACAACCAGTGCGAGAACTGGGTTTTGAAGATGAGCTTAGATTTTCAAAATGAGTTTTTAGAAGATAATTCAGGATTTATCCCCTTATTCTGAACGGGGGAAATAATAAAAAGAATACCTCATTGAAAGGAGGCATCAGGTTTATCCCTTATCCTGAAAGGGTATTTTGAAGATAAAAGTAGAGGAAATTTTAATAAGATTGGAAAATTTGTTAAAACTTGACATAAACGAGCATTAGCTTTATGTAAATCTGATCAAAGCAAAATGAATCAAATGAAAATAAAGATCACAAGATCAATTAAGAATTAACAAAATTTTGAGGAAAAGAACTTTCGTCAAATCCTGCCTGCATATGATGAGAAAGATTTTTAAAAATAAAATGCCCCAGTATCATGGAGAAGAATGTAAGAATTGATAGAAGATCATTATTTTTATTGAAATGGCTCTTTGAATAGTACAAGAGATTTTTGAATGAAAATTCTAAGTATAAAATTTCTTCAAATGCAGAGCATTGATGGGATCTGGCATCTCTACTCCATCTGCGTTGATTAGACGATACGAATTGCGAGGCAAAGCTTCCTTAACCACATAAGGGCCTTCCCAATTGGGTGACCACTTGCCCCGTGGTCGATGCTTGAGATGAGCTGTCGATCTGAGCACCAAATCGTTAACTCGAAATTTTCTCTCAATGACAGACTTGGCATAGTGTCGAGCTATCCTCTGTCGATAAGCTTGAGCATGCTCTGCTGCCTTGAGCCTTTTTTCATCTAGCAGATCCAGCTGCACCAATCTCTGCTGCTGATACTGATCAAGTGGCAATTCTATGAGAGAAGCGAATTTGAGAGCAGGCTTTTGGACATGGAGAGGCAATACTACTTAAGTCCCGTAAACAAGTTCTGAAGGAGTGGCATTGGTCGGAGTCCGAATGGTGGTCCGATATGCCCAAAGCGCGTCATGAATTTTCTCATGCCAATCTCGACCTGTCTTCACAGTCCTTTCCAAAATACGGATCAAAATTTTATTGGTGGCCTCTGCTTGGCCATTCCCTTGAGGGTAATAAGGAGCTGAGAAATGATGGGAAATTCTGAATTTAGAACAGAAGGTTTTCATCCTCTCATTTTTGAAATGGGTTCCATTATCTGAGACAATATCATGTGGAATGCCAAAGCGGCAAAGAATGTTCTTGTGAATGAAAGAAACCACATGGCGGCCTTCTACTGTGCGTAGAGTAACAGCTTCAACCCATTTTGTGAAATACTCTGTCGCAGCCAGGAAGTATTTGTGGCCGTTGGAAGCAGAAGGAGTAATCGGGCCGACGACGTCAAAAGCCCACATAGAAAATGGCCAAGGAGAAACAACTGATTGTAGATATGCGTTCGGAGCATGAATACAAGGTGCGTGCAATTGGCACTTGACGCACTTCTTCACAAATCTATGACAGTCTTGCTGCATGGTATTCCAATAGTACCTTGCTCGGACGATCTGTTTGACGAGAGTTTGATGGCCGACATGGCCACCACAAATCCCTTCATGCGCCTCTTGGATAACTTCCAAAGCTTCTTCTTTGTCTAAGCATCTTGAATACTCAGAACTGAAACCACGGCGGTAAAGGACATTGGCAAGAATGAAATATCGGGTAGACATACGCTGTATTGCACGTTGCTCCCTTTTTGGCATTTCTGGTGGAAATCCCCCATTCTCAATGAAATTCTTGATATCTTGATACCAAGGCTTCTCCTTCTGATTGACCTGGTTTACTTGCATATTTGAATCGAACGCGGGGTGTTCAAGTCTGTCAATTTCAAAAGACCGACATGATTCACCACTTTTGAAGGACATAATGGAGCCCAGACTGGCTAAACCATCAGCTATCTGATTATGCTCTCTTCTGATGTGACTGAGCTGAAATTCTTCGAAGCTGTCCACAAGAGCTAAGACGATCTTCTGATACGGAATCAATTTTGGATCTTTTACTTGCCATTCAGTGTTAACTTGACTGACAACAAGTAGGGAATCACCAAAGGCATGTACTCTCTTGACAGCAAAATTTTGTAAGATTTTGAGGCCTTGTATTAAAGCTTCATACTCGGCCATATTATGAGTACATTGGAAACCAAGCTTGAGAGAATAAGGGATCATTTCTTTTTCTGGAGTGATCAACAGGACTCCAATCCCGATGCCAGACATATTTTTAGAGCCATCGAAGAACATATTCCAAACTGGGGGCTGTTGGATATTACAGATGTGCTCGTCAGGAAAATCATCCTCTGCTTTAATTTCTTCTGTCAAAGGAAAATCTGCCAACTGATCTGCGATCGCTTGGCCCTTAATCGACTTTTGAGAAACATACTCTAAGTCATATTGCATCAGAAGGACTTGCCACTTCGCAATCCGTCCAGTGAGAAACGGTTGCTCAAGAATATATCTGAGCGGATTAAGTTTTGACAGAAATTTGATTTCAGAAGCCAGTAGATAATGTCTCAATTTCTGGCACATCCAAAACAGAGCTAGACAAGTCTTCTCCATCTGAGAATACTTCTTTTCATAATCAATGAATGTTTTGCTCACGTAGTAGATGGCGTGCTCTATCAGGCTGCCTTCTTCATACTGAGCGAGGAATCCACCACAAGCATTCTGATTGACAGAAATGTATAGTAAGAGAGGCTTTCCCAGCTTTGGCGGCTTCAAAACTGGTGGATTAAGGAGATACTGCTTAATGCGCTCAAACGAGAGCTGACATTCCGATCCCCATTCAAATTTAACTCCTTTTCTTAGCAAATGGTTAAAAGGCTCACATCTCATAGCCAAATTGGAGATGAACCTGCGAATAGACTGAATACGCCCTTGAAGGCTTCGCAGTTCTCTCAGATTAGTTGGAGGCGGCATGTCAATAATGGCTTTTGCTTTGGCCGGATCCACCTCGATCCCTTTCTTGCTGATGATGAAGCCGAGCAGCTTGCCGGACTCCACTCCAAAAACACATTTCTGAGGGTTAAGTCTTAATTTGTAAAGAATAAGTCTTTCAAAAACTTGACTAAGAGCATCGAGGTGATCCTCTTCTTCTTTAGACTTAACCAAAATGTCATCCACATACGCATCCATATTCTTGTGCATTTGATCGTGAAAAATAACGGCCATTGCCCTTTGATAAGTTGCCCCGGCATTTTTGAGTCCGAATGGCATGACTGTATAGCAAAAAGTTCCCCATGGGGTAGTAAATGAAGTCTTCGACTGATCACGCACGGCCAGCTTGATCTGATTATAACCTGAATATCCGTCCCTCAAGGAAAACATGGCATGACCTGCTGTGCTATCGATCAACAGGTCAATATTGGGAAGCGGATAATCTTCTTTCGAGGTGGCCTTATTGAGATCCCTGAAATCAATGCAAATCCGAACTTTTCCGTTCTTTTTAGGGACTGCTATGATATTTGCCAACCAATCTGGATAATCAATGGCTCGAATGAAGCCTGCTTTCAATAGATCTTCAAGTCCTTCCTTGACTTGTTGCTCAATTCGAGGGTCTAATTTTCTTAATTTCTGCTTGATTGGTCTGGCTTCTGGTTTCAACTTGAGTCGATGCTCAACCAGCTTGATATCCAATCCTGGCATATCTTCGTAAGTCCAGGCGAATACTTCTTGATGCTTTTTGAGGAATTGGATGAGTCTAACCTTTTCAGTTTCGCTTAGACTTGACCCGATTTTGAGAATCTTCGGATCATCTTCCGATCCAATGTTGACATCCTCAGTTGGATCTTGAACCAAAGATGATGGTTCATCCTGCTTCTGAATGTGAGCAAATTCTGGCAAATCCTGAATAGTAGAATCAAATTCAGCTGGCTCTTCAGTCTGCTCTGCTGTCTGACTGACCTCTGCTCTGTTTTTCATCTCAAGAAACCTTGCCAACTTTAGATACTTGGGATTGATAACAAATCTTGTCATTGATTCAGGAGTTAATGGTCCTGAAAATTTAAGAAAGGTTTTTTATTCAAGAGAAAGTATGAGCCAAATCAAACTTTTGTATAAGTAAAGAACAATGATATAGACAAAATATAAGAAGAAATGATAGATGCTCAAAATGTGAAGAGAGAATTGATTTTTTCGTTGATTGAAAATGAAGTACTTACAAGACATTGATAAAAGATGGGATCGCGTTGTCCCTACAAGATTTAACAAAAGATAAGAAAAGAAAGCAGGAAAACTAAGGCATCATCTTCATTTGTTTCCTCTGACAAATACTGTTTTCTCGCTGGAATCCTGGCCGGTAAATCCCAACCCTGAACTGTCCGCATGCCGAACTGGAATGATGGGCTCTATCATGCCATCTTCATCTTTTCCCATGCCTCGGAATGGCTGGTATCTGTGTTTTATCAGTAGATCAAATCCCTTTCTTGCTTTAGAAAACTGAGGAAATAAGGGATGATCTTTGAAGGAGGCGTAATCAATGCGTCCTCCTAGCTTGAAGAAACAAGGTCCCTGCCATTGGACCGTGGCTGCAACATTTTCCTCTCCCATGACATCTTTTAGCTTCAGCATCTCTAGACTGTCACTGAGATTGATCTCATCCGCTTCTCGGATGCTTGGAATATCAGCTGTGAATGTCGGACGAGGAATCATAGGCTGTGGCAGCCTCTCTTCAGGATCTTCACCCAAAATGGTGGTGATCATTTCACCTTTAGACCACTTTATGCATTGGTGGAGAGTTGATGGAACTGCATTGGCGTTGTGGATCCATGTTCATCCCAATAATAGATTGTAAGTTGGCAGCACATTGACAACATGGAATAGCACCGTGTGCACTGAGTAGTTGATAAAAATTTCCAGGAAGATCTTGCCCTTGGCAGTCTGCCCGTGATTATCAAAGCCGTAGATGGTGATGGGATCAGGCACATATTCTTCTTCTTTTAATCCCAATGCTTTCGCTGTCATTTCTGGGCAAATATTCAGACTGCTGCCCCCGTCCACAAGTACGTGCGGGACAGTCATGCCCCTGGTCCTGACCACTATATACAATGCATTGTTGTGGAATGAATGAGGCTTAGGCAAGTCCTCATCTGAAAAGGTAATAGGCGCGTTAGTCATTGCTTGGTTTACTATCTGCGCCATGTCTTCGGGCGTGGTGTCCGGCTTTACTTTGATCTTCCTTAATAGATCATTGAGCTTTTCCTGATGCTGGGGAGAATCATGAGTCAACTCGAAAATGGAGATGTTGGAGAGCGCTGTAATAGGCTTCTGAAGGCTTCTAGCTCGCTCTTCTGCTGCTTCTGAGGTTTTTGCTTCCTCTGCGCAGGTTTCCTGTCTCAGAAATCTTTTTGGAAAAACTTGGGTTTTCCCACTCTCCACTGACGTATTTCTGATGTTCAAAAATGAGAGGATATCCCCTCTCCGAGATGCAGGCTGGTCTTGGCGTAGAACCATTACCTGATGCTGCAGGCTCATCTCCTCTTCGAAACAAGGATGTATGTTACTCTGCGGGAGAAAAGAACCTTCTGAAACGGTTGACACTGAATGTTTTGGGAATGGGGCGGACAGAATGTCCATTTTGCCCTCTTCTTCATCCTCGATGAGGATGCTTTTATCAATACAATCCTGAATCAGATGCTTTAGGACAAAGCAATACTCAGTGTCGTGGCCCATTGCTCTATGGAACTTGCAGTACTGTTCCTTAAATCTTCCCATGAGCACTGGCGGATCTGCAACCTTGGGAAGTTTTACCATCCCGTGAGACAGCAAGTATTCCAGAATTTTTTCTAGAGGCTGGTCGAGGGGAGTAAACTTCCGATCTCTGCTCCAGTTTATATGTTTGGGCTTTTCTTGAAGGTCCCCCTTTTGTTGAGGACCGGCTGGAGGAGGCTTATCATTGTTCTTGAAGAATTTTCCTTTCCTTCCTCTGCTCTGTTCGGGCTTTGTGCCACTGCCCTGCTTACTGCTACTGCCCTGATCATCCCCTGGAACCTCGGCGGAGTAGGTGAAGTGTGCCTTCTTCTTTGGGTCTTGCACATTTTTGGCTAAGGCGACACCTTCATACATCCCGTTCTCTACCCCCATCTCGAGCCATTCTGCTCGCTTCGTCAGTTCAATAAACGATTTGGAGGGATATGGGAAGAGGAGGCTTTTTAGGGGCTGGGAGAAGTTGTTGAGAATGACTTGGAGGGCATGCTCCTCAGAAATAGGGTTTCTCATTTTGTTGCAAAGGCTTCTCCATTTATGAATGAAGTCCCAGGCCTTTTCATTGGGCTCCTGCTTCAGGTTGCATAGGTGGTTCAGGGTGGGCAGAGCTTCCGTGTTGAATAGGAAGCGTTCAACAAACATGTTGACCACCTTGTCAAAATCCCTTAGTTCGATGGGATTGACGTGCTCAGCATACCATTTGGCAGCTATTCCCTCCAAACTGCGGGGGAAACAGAGGAAGAGGGCACGGTTGTCTTCACTGAATCGGGCGCATTCCGCGAAGAACATGGCAAGGTGGGCCTTGGGGTCTCCGGATCCATCGAATTTAATGAATTTTCAGGGAGATTCTCCAAATTGATGTCTCCTTCCAAACCAAGGTAGAAATCCTGCCTAGTGTATGACCTTTTTCCTTTATCTCGGACTTGCAGGTCTTTGACTATTTTGGTCAAGGCTTGGATTGAATCCTCTGCGGGGGCCCCATGCTTGGGTTTGTTTACTGACACTGGCTCCTCTATCGGCCTCTTGGACTGCCGCAGATGTTTCAGAATGTAGATCAACTGCTCTTCTTCAGAATTTTCTTCCGCTGACTCAGAATCTTTAGAGGTACTATCACGTTGTACCTTTTGCTTGCTGATCTTGACGGGCTTCTTCATGGGCTTTTTCTTCGCTTTGCTCTTGGAAGCCACCTTTTTGGGAGCAGCTTTGGCCTGCTCAGCCATCATCTTGGTCATCATTTTCTGAAAAACCCGATACATGGCTGGATCAACATCACTCTCATCTCCGGAGTCATGCTTTTTGGATAATCGGGGAGAATTCATCTCCTCTAGCTCACTGTCACTGTGCTGCTGAGCGGCCCTCTTATCAGCCCTTGTCTGAACCATTTTCAGATGCCAAAGCTTTCCTGCAGAATATGGGAATGGTTAGTGTATGGAGAAGCTTTTTTGAAAAATCATAATTTTTTTGAGAGAAAGCAAGAAATGAAGGGATTTGGTAGACAATTTCAAGAGATTATCCCATTACCCGGGATTGGGTCATCACACGATTTGAGATAATTGTGTTACCATTTGATGATAACAGAGAAATGTGCCTTGTTACCTAGGCGAGGTCGTCAACCATGATAAGATATATTGAAGAAATACGGAAGGAACATCCCTTTTTCTCGGGATTAGGTCGTCATCTAAAATTTGTGACTTTTATTTGTGCTATAAACAAAATATAGAGAACAACATTTTTTCCCAGAAAAGTAAATTTTTATTGATATTTTTAACTTTCAAAGACAAAGAGAGGGTGGACAGACGGTTTGCCACCACTCCTGATATTCAGATGATACATTTGGTCCAGGAAATATAGACAGAGAAATAAAGGAGTTCCAGGTATATTTTGCGACATGATATGCCCCAGACCACTGATCCGACTGCAGGTTGAATTCTGACACGTTGCCTATCAGGAAACGGGTGTTGGCACGGACCTGCCGCTGTGAAAACTGCCTCAGACATCGTTCCGACTGATAATCGATACAAAAGAAAGGGCCCATCAACTTGTAGCGCTTGTCACGAGCATAAGTGTATCGAGGAACAGTCTCTCTTCTGTCAAAGAAATCCCAGATGATCTCCTCCTGATGCAGCTTCTCGATCAGAGCTCGGTATTGGATGACTGTCTTCGGCTGCTTACTGTTGAACCTGAAAGAACTGGCCTTCGAAGGAACATGTCGCAGGAACCATGACTGCAAGGCGTAAGTGCATCCTTCTACCAGAATGGTCTCCCCAAGAGCAAATCGAGCCAAGCCTCTGTAAAGGAAGGCTAATGCGGCCATGGAAACTGAAAGCTGACGGGTCTGCTTGTTTCCCCATCTCCGAAAGAGCTGAGCAACTCTGATATCTATGAAATTCTGACCATCTTGGAAGAAGGCTAACCCTACTGTGCACAGGATCATGGCATGCTGAATTCTGTCCTTCGCTGCTCGAGACAGAGTGTCAACCTCTTTGTTAGCTCCGTATTTTTGATATAGCTCGAACAGGTCGATGAACTGATTTCCACCGATCTCAGTGAGAGGCCAAGATCTGCTCCCTGTTGCTCTCGCCAAGGCTTCTCGAACATCTACCTTTTTGATGTTGATCAAAAACTGCTGCTCGACAGGATCATCTGGCTGACCGGCTGGTTCGGGCAATCCCATAATATCATTGAATTCGTCCATCAGCAGAGTCATCTCTCCCCAGAGAAACCAGAAGGTACAGGTACGCGGATTCCACCGTTCTGCCATAGCCTGAATCAGAGCTCTGTTGATGGTTTGCTTGCCTACCGCTGATGCCATTTCCAACCCACAGTCATCCAAGTGGTCTGGGAACATACGTGAGAAGGTGGCGAACCAAGAATAATACCACCGAGGGAAGAAAGGACGAGACTGGATGACCCGCAGATCTGGGGTTCCATCCCTTATTTGATAGAAGACATGATCCCAAGGAAAGATAGTATCGGGAGATTCAGATGCCATCGGAGTGATACTGAGGCAAAAAGAGGAAGAGAGTCAGGTAGAATTCAGGACTTACGGATAGACCTGGAAATTTTGAAAGATTGAGGAGATTTTAAAAGAATTTTCCAGGGTTTTGAAGAAAATTTGATCAAAAAAGAAATGTAGGTAGATAAAAATATATACCTGGGTTTTTTGAAAATAAGGGTAAGTTTTGAATAATACACCCAGGGTTTTTAAAAAGGGTCTGATACATATATATGAGAGAATAAGAGAAATATCACACAACCAAAGCTGCACAAACAAGGATGCGCATACAGCACTCCCTAAAGGCTGACTCTAAATGCAATATTTGAAATGGCTTGTAGGACCTTAATCCTAACTCTAGGGTTCAGATCATCTGATTCCAATCAAGATACGCCGATATACCCAAGCCGAAGCTTGAAGTACGTGGCGTAGAAATATTTCTCCGGTTCTAAGATAATGGCTTCCCAACATCCTCGAGCACCTACCGATATACCTCGGACTATGGCCCTTAGGTACGTGGTACGGGGGCGCGAACCCAAATAAGTGGTCCAGTTGTGAGGCTCTCTCCCGAACTATGGTTCAGTGAGACAGCCCAGCAACGTGAAGACCGGGACAATATAGGTAAGGGATGTTTTTGAAAACATGTTCAACATGCAAAAATCAGATGGCTCTAATGCAAGTCCTAAAGAGATGGATTAAAATGAAAGGAAGCATACACTTGCATACATTGTTTACATTCAATCCCTAAAATTGAGGAGAGTTGTATTTCAGGCCTAAGTCTAATGTGAGCATGGAATAATCTCCTCAATATGGTCCTACCAAACCATACTTAAATCCTATATGCAATGATGTCAGCTTTACGACAGAGTCTAGGCTCCTAAGGTTTGCACGAAAATGTAGCTGACATATGTAGAATAAAGACTTAGATACTATCAAAGCAAAAGAAAAGGCATAATTCAACCAGACGGAGACGGGTCCCATCTCGGTCGCCAAACCTGTGATCATCGCAAAATTTTTCCTCTCGTAATATTCTCTTTCTTTCCTACCTCTATGTCCTCCTTTGGAAAGTGAAGAGAGAAGAGAAAAGAAAAGAAGAGAAGAGAAGAGGAACTCTTTTGCGGGTCTCACTTGACCTTGATTTTGAAAAAAAATATTTTGAAATAACTCGCCTCCGTTTTTGAAATATTTGCGGGAAAAATCGGGAGACGGGATCCGCTCATCAGTACGAGGTTCGACCGTTCCTGGCGCCTTTACCAGGGGTAATCGAACCAAGGGTCGAATTAATGCCTTTTGTTTTGCAATGAATTTATCTAAGTATTTATCCTAAGTCTAAAATGCACAAGGAATCATGCTTGTGCAAATGCAAAGATGTATGCTCTTGAAAATATTTTGAAGAATTTCCAAGTGAATCAGATAAAGTGAAGAAATGTTTTCTAACTTAGAACTTAAGATTTGAAGTTCTAAGTTTTTACAATAATCAGAGCTTAGGAAAATGAATTAGGATCTTTGAGAGAAATGATCTTTAAAACTGAAAGAAAGAAAATTTTGAAGTCATAAATGGACTTTTGAATTTGGAAGTTTGAACTTGGATGAATATTTGGAATGGAATTGAATTCAAGATGTGGAATCCAAGAAGGTTTTTGGATCTGAAATCTGAGTTCCGAGATAGGGTTGGACTCTGGATTTCAAGATGGAATTGGATCTGAAGTCTGAGATCCAATATAGGATTGGGTTCTGGATCCTAAGAATTGGAATTTGGATCTGAATCTGAGATCCAATGGTAGAATGAGGATCTGGATCCTAAAAGAAATTTGGATTTATGATTGGAGATCCAAAGTGGAATAAGGATTTGGATGGAATTTGGATCTGTGATGGGAGATCCAAATGGGATAAGGATTTGGATCCTAAGAATTTGGAATTTGGATCTGAATCTGAGATCCAGAGCAGAGTTGGATTCTGGATCCTAAGAGTTGGATGTTGGATCTGAATCTGAGATCTAATGGAATGAGGATCTGTATCCTAAATGGAATTTGGATCTGTAACTGGAGATCCAAATGGAATAAGGATTTGGATCCTAAATGGAATTTAGATCTGTAATTGGAGATCCAAAGTGGAATGGAGTCCTACACTTGGAAATCTGGGTCCAAGTTTGAGACTAGGATTTGGGTTTTTTGAAAAGTCCACATGGGACTTTTAAAGATGGATCTGGGTTTTGAAAACCCAAATTTAAACTTGAGATTCAAATCTAAACCTTGATTGAAGATAAGGGGATGAACTTGATTTTGAAAAGATAACTTCAAAGTTAAATTTGAACTTCGAATTTGGATTTGAGTTTGGAAATCTGAAGTTTGAATATAAAATGATTTTGGAATTTCAAAGTCAAATTGGATTTTGAAATTGAATTTTGAATCTTTGAAATGAGATAGAGATCTAAGAAGAAGAATCACTTGGAATTTTGAAAAGGAAGTTTTGAAAATATGATGCAATTCTATCCTATTGATGAATGAATTTGAATAATTTTTGAAATTGGAATTTGAAAAGCTATTTCATTCTTTAAATGAGTTAAAATAAGATTGAAAATATAATACATCCTTGACTATGGTCATTGAATGTATTATATAATAATCTATATTAAAATTCTAGTGAAGAATGAAACACATTTTTGTGCTTTTATAGAGTTTAGAATGGAATTAACTCTCAATATACCCTGACTATGGCCATTGGTATATATATTGAATTAATTCTAAGTTAAACTCTGATAAAAGGTAAAATATTTGAAGAATATGATGATTTTTGAAGGAGGATTCAGTGTGGATCCAGTGTTATTTCATAAAAGATAAGAATACTAAGTCTTGTTTACACCCCGACTATGGCCGTTGATGTAAATCGTCAACTTAGAATTAACTTACCTCTTACGAAATGGTGCACGTGCCATTCGTGTTTCACCATTGTGGGGATTTTGAGAAATAAAGGAGAAATGCATGGAATAAACAATTCATGGTATGCTCATTCATTCTACCTAAAGCAAGAAATGTAAATTCTCATTAAATTCTAGCTATTACAACACAAAATAAAATTTACAACTCCAAACAATAGCCTTTTCCATGTGTTTCCTGCAAAACACTTGATTAATATATAAGAGGAATTGTACATATCAATGATGAAAGGCTCATATGTCAAGATATAAATGATAGAAAGATGGAAAACGACATATACACTTGTGTACATGTATATACATACATATATATGAATATACACATATATATATCTATATATATATATATATATGTATATACATATATGTATATACATATATGTATATCACATGTGATATGCACTCACTGTAGATAAATAAGGGTGTTGCTGTGGGTGATAGTGACAAGGTGCAACTATGCTGAAACTGCAGCTGCCTTTACAGTGTTGAGGAGCCATAAAGAGGTGGTAGTGCTGCTATGAACCAGAATGTGATAGTGGTGTAGTGTTTGACAGCAATGGAGATATGTAATGCTGAGGGACATGCACTGGATGATGGTGAAGCATGCTGGGATTTGTGCATGTGCTGAAAAAGTGGTGACAGGGTGAGGGTCATTGGAGGGACCGTGTGGAAGACAAAGTGTAGTGAGACTGCCACTGTGTAGCAGATATATGATGGCTGTGAAATGAAGTGCAGCATAGTGTTGTGCCGTGAAGAGGTGGGGAGCAAATGATGCTGAGTGTAATCACATAGTGGCTGTATGATGTGAGTGAGAGTGAGTGATATGTATTGATGGTGCAGGGTGTTGGCAACGCAAGTGACTGTTGACAGTTGCTGGGAAATAGGCATACAGCGGGGTGAGAGAAGTGTGGTAATGACTGGTGCAGACACTGTGAAGATTGCAGAGGAGTGAGTGTACTCTACAACCGGTTTGGTTGGATAAAAATGGTAGCTGACTGCAGTTGTAAGCCTTACCGGGGCTGTTACAGCAGTGACATACAAAACAAAAAGGGTGTAGTGAAATGGTATGCTGGTATGTGGTGAGGTGCTGGTAAAGTAGGTGGCTCAAACAAAGGGATGGGCACATAATGCAGGGTTTGTGGTGTATGAGTTGCAGTGGATGGAGCTGTGAATGTGCTAGTGGTTGTTAGGATAAAAGGGTAATGATATAATATAAAACATTAAATGAGAAGGAATAAATCTAGCTCAGCGGAGCCTGGATTTTGAAGAAATTTGCGACCTTATTATCAGTCAGCAAGGCCCCAATCTCACAAAGAAACAGAAAATCAATTTGGAACTGACTGAACACTCAATTTCATTTTAGCAGACCTCAAGTTTTACCACCATCATAAATTCTGGTTAGGAATCTACAAAACATCCTGTTTTAGCATCTTATGATAGATAAATCCAACATGGAAAAATTAAACAGGGGAATCCAATATAAAGAACAAATGATGACCAATGAGTATGGAGATTAAATCACTCACACGAGATACAGGTCTCGAGATATTAGCTGATTGAATTCCCTAGTCTAATTAACTACAGGCAATGATAATTTCAAAATATCATAAGAAAATTCAGAGTTACTTTTACGGTACAACAGAAACGTATATTACCGTGAATATCAAAAGAAAAAAAAAAACAAAAAAATTTTGAAAGAAGAACCATATAACTTGTCTTCATGCTGTAACCTGTTGTTATATATGGCCTGCTGATTTTGCCATAGAGTGGAAAGGAATCCAAATGCCATCACTCAAACCAAAACCAAAAAAAAAACATGTCGGATTTGTTCTCAGATACAACAGTGGCAAGATTCTGCATGCCAGGCGCTGGTGAGCTTAATCCAGTTTGATAATTAAACCAAAAACAGGTGGAGATGGTCGTAGATGCATTTATTACTAACAAAATGTACTGGCCATAAATGAGGTGTATGCATATACCCATACAATGTGACAGAAAGTGGTGATTGTAGTACTAACAACAAATTCACCCATAGAATGACTGACCATGGTGATGTGTCTGGGTAGCCTTTCCAAAAGGCATCAACAACTCCTTTGGGTTATGCATTCTGAGACTACAGATATTTGATCAAGATTAGTCCATCTTATCATCCATGACAGAATAACCACAGTTGGTGACTAACTTTTCCTTGACAGGTAGATACAGGTAGATAAACATCTTTACAAAAAAAAAAAATGAATGAAGTGAAGCAAGGCATATCGCTATGCACACAATACGATTGAGGCTGGAGTCACATACAGAGGTGGATAAGAAATTTAAGAATGTAATATAGTAAAGTGAATTTAGTATTAGGCCTACAGTGAGAGAGAGTTTATAAGAGAAAAAAAAAATTACAGAGGATATTGATCAAGCGACCCCAACCAACCGAAATAGATGATCAGATTATATACAAGGGGAAATATTGATTGCAGGATTGGATGGCGATTTCACGTTTGATCCAGTGTATACTCTGGATTCCGTGATCTCCCACTCTGGTTTCGCAATTTCGTATTGAATCTAAGATTGTTAAGGTAAAACTATATTTGCTGTAATCAAAATATAAAAAAAAAAACAAAATAAAACATAATAGGTAATACTGGGTGAACAAGAATTTGATGTTGATGATGATGTTTCAGTGAATCATGAAAGGAAAGACAGTAGATCGAGCATGTGCGAGGTGATACACAAAATGATTCAATGCAAATGGGAAATTGAAACAAGCACCAAGATATGAAGGAAGGATTACAGATAAAGAGAAAGAAAAAAAAAAAAAACAGGAAATCTAGTTATAATCAGATATTTAAAATCGGTAAAACTACATAAATTCACGAATGATAATAAGAAAAGAAAAAGGTGTCGGAATATATATATTCCATTGTTATAGCCGTAGACGGATCGATCCTGCTATACGCAGGTCGATCTTCATCATTGGCAAAATGAGAAAGAAGAAAAAAAAAAAGAAGAAGAACAAAACAGAATAAAAAAAAAGAACGAAGTGATAATATAGGAGAAGCATTATGGATAATCAAGGAGGAGTAAATGATGAATACTCACCTGATGGTAAGATTTTAACCGAAGAGGGGATGGTCTCTGCTGATGAAGTGGGAGATCGAATGGTGTCCCCTCCAAATTCGTCGCTGCAAGGGCTGGACGAACCTAGGCAGAGGAGGATTCTTTCCTCTTGCTTCTGTAATGGGATCGACGCGGAGCTTGCAACAGCGGATGATTCTCTCTTCGACAGATTGCTTTTGTGCTTAAAAAAAGGGGGGGGGGGGGAGTTGATAGACCCCTTTAGATGATCGATCCTCCAGAAACAAAGCGAGTGGAATCAAAATGAATGGCGATGGTATTGGAAGGAATAATCGTTGTATGATCTGTAGGAAAAAAAAAGCGATCCCCTCTTGTTTCTGGCTGGCCCTCCTTTATAGGGGAAAAGAGAAGACTCGAGAAAGCCCACTTCCGTTGCAGATCAATGGTGGGAGAGAGAGGGCAGTGATCGGAGGATGGAGGGCTCAATCGAGGCTTCTAGAATGGGGTTTGTTGAAGATTGAGGGCGGAGGGAAGAGAAGTTCGTTCCGGATGAACGATGATGAGAAGAGAGGAAGGAAGCGCGGGAGCGGGTTGTTGGAATTCTCTGTTTTTCCAATAAGAGGACTCCCTTTAGGAAAATTTATTTATTTATTTTTTTTGTAAAAAGGGTTTGGGAAATGAGGCTTTCAGCAAAATGGTTTCACAAGGTTTAAAATCCTTCGTTTTTCTTGTAATTTTTTTTTTCCAATTTTTTTTTTGGTTTTTCATGTTATTTTTCTATTTTTTTGTATTTTTAGAATAAAACCCTAAAGCTTTACAAGAAATCAAAGATTGAAACTAATTTTTTGATGTTTTTGTAAAATATTTACAACAGAGAATTTTTCTGAGAGTTTTAAAGCTATTTTGAGAAAGTTTCTTCAGAAATGGGTTTGGATCCGGGATTTGAGGAAATTTGGATTTAAAACGCTGAATTCGGATTCGGAATTGATTTTGAATACATTAATATGGACTTTAATTCAGAAAATCTGAAGAATGACTGAAACTTAGCTTTGAAATTATTTTGATTTTCTCAGAAGATGGAATCAGGGGCAAAAGGGTTATGTTTTTTAAATTTTTGAAAAATTTGGGGTGTTCACAGGCAACCATAAAAAATTTTTGAC
>NC_143258.1:26148346-26163346 GCF_984573655.1 Nuphar pumila | reverse complement strand
GAGCAAGTGTTGCGACCATGCAACATGTGCCGTACTTAGTGCGCAAATCGTGAACTTGCCTACCGACACAAGGCACGAGCAAGTGTTGCAACCATGCAACACTTAGAGGCATTCAGTCATAATCATGTCGATCCGTAGCAGGGTCAAATCACCAATTCCAGCCGAGCGCAAACCGTGACCTTGCCTACGAACACAAGGGACGAGCAAGTGTTGCGACCGTGCAACGTGTGCCGTACTTAGTGCGCAAACCGTGAACTTGCCTACCGACACAAGGCACGAGCAAGTGTTGCAACCATGCAACACTTAGAGGCGTTCAGTCATAATCATGTCGATCCATAGCAGGGCCGCATCACAAGTGTGGCAGATGCAGAAGCGCAAAACCTTGACCTTGCCTACGAACACAAGGGACGAGCAAGTGTTGCGACCGTGCAACGTGTGCCGTACTTAGTGCGCAAACCGTGAACTTGCCTACCAACACAAGGCACGAGCAAGTGTTGCAACCATGCAACACTTAGAGGCGTTCAGTCATAATCATGCCCATCCATAGCAGGGCCGCATCACAAGTGTCGCAGACGCAGACGCGCAAAACCATGACCTTGCCTACGAACACAAAGGGACGAGCAAGTGTTGCGGTCGTGCAACATGTGCCATACTTGGTGCACACAAAGTGCCGCAGGTGCGCAAACCGTGACCTTGCCTATCGGCACAAGGCACGAGTCTGCGCCTGATCGCTTAAGCCGTGCGCGTCAGAGCAGCAAGCGCCTGCGCGTGCTCCCTAACGCCCGCGTGCGCGCACTCCCTAACGCACGCGTCAGCGTGCGCTCACTCCTGCGCCTGCGTGCACTTGAGTATTATTTGTGCCTGCGTGGGACGAGACATCCCTGCGCCCGCGTCTGCTATACATCGCGCGCCTGCGTGCGCTCAACGATCCGCTCCTGCGTGCGTCGATCAACCCGCGGCTGCATGCGCTGAAGGCAGAAGGCCAGCCGAGTGCCTGCGTGCACCGAATGAGCTAGGTAGGTGTTATCGTCGCAAAAATTTTCCCCGTCTTCCCTTCCTTGCGGAAAAGAGAGAGAAATGCTTTCGCGATTCAAACTTGACCGGATTTTGAAAATTATTTTAAATACTCGCCTTCGTTTTGAAAATTGCGGGAAAATCCATGGGATGGGGCTCGACCTATCGGTACGAGGTTCGACCGTTCCTGCCGCCTTTAATAGGGGTAATCGAACCAAGGACCAAAATTGTGCTTAACTTAGTAAAATCATTGAAATTGTGTTCTGTCCTAAATGCACAGAGAATTCAGGCATGTGCTATGAGAATTTTAGAAAATGTAAATTGAAAAATATGATGTATGATTAGAAAATATTTGGAGTTGAAAAGCGTTTCTGAGGAAAAGATGGAAATCAATCTCTCAGGAAAACTCAGATGAAGAAGGTTTGAAATCTCGAGAAAATTTGTAAAGATTTAGAAAATCTTAAAGAGATGAGAATCTCGAGAAAATCTTGAGAAAGTTTATAAATACTTAGAAAACCATGAAGAAATGAGAATCTCAGTAAAATTTTGAGAAAGTTTATAAAGACTTAGAAAAATGAGAATCTCAGGACAATTTTGAGAAAGCTTAGAAAGACTTGGAAAACCATGAAGAAATGAGAATCTCGGGAAAATCTTGAGAAAGTTTATAAAGACTTAGAAAAATGAGAATCTCAGGACAATTTTGAGAAAGCTTAGAAAGACTTGGAAAACCATGAGGAGATAAGAATCTCAGGAAAACTGTAGGAATTCTTGAGAAAATATGAACATTTGAAAAAAGGAAAGTACTTGTTGGGAAAACTCAGACTTTGAGAATTTTCTAAAGAAAAGGATAGGAAATTTATAGGAAAAATTCATGGGAGAAGAAAATTTAGAACTTAGGAAATCGAAATCCTGAGAACCTTGTCTTTGAAATGTCTGAAAATCAACTTTGATTCTTGAGAAAGATGAGAAATTCCTCTTGAAAAGAATCTTAAGAAAATAACATTTCCAAGGAAAATCATAGGAAAATTTTGATTTGGAAAATCCAACTCCGAATATCATCATAGTTGAAAGTGCACTAGGATCAAGGCAACGAGCACTAGAGGGGGGGGTGAATAGTGCTTTTAAAAATTTCTGCGGAATATTGAATGATTTTGCAAATCTCAAATCAAACACACAAAGAACACAAGATTTTATCCTGGTTCGGTCTATCCCAACCTACATCCAGTTCCCAAGCAAAACCCGCTTGAGATTATCCACTATCAACCTTGTAAACTACAAGATCACACAGACCATAACCGGTCCCACTTTCAGTAACAATCCTACTGAAAGCAAACAACTCCTTTACACCAAGGAGTCCTTCTTTTTACAGAAAAGAAATAACAACTTACAATACAACCTATGATCCTTCCTTTTGAATGCAAATGAGATGCAATTGGGTTTTGAGGTTGTTGAAACACTCTACTCACGAATTCACTATCTCTCAAAGTGATTTGAGTGAAAAACTGAAGTGAAAATATCACGTGAGTGAGAAAACAAATACTTGAATGAATAGGAGTGAAAAGCAAGAGGTAATTCAGTATAATTCGAGTAGACATACGCTGGATTGCTCGCTGCTCTTTCTTCGAGAGTTCTGGGGGAAATTCTCCAGTTTCTATGAAAGTTTTGATGTTGTAATACCAAGGCTTCTTCCTTTGCTCAGCCTGGTTTACTTGTTCCGCTGGAAGGAAAGAAGGTTGGTCAAGTCTGCCAATTTCAAAAGAGCGACAAGATTCTCCATTTCTGAATGCCATAATGGAGCCTAAACTGGCTAGGCTATCAGCCACTTGATTAAAATCTCTCTTGATATGGAATAACTGGAATTCTTCAAACTTGTTGACAAGAGCTGAAACAATTTTCTGATAGGGAAATAGCTTCTGATCTTTGACTTGCCATTCGGCTCGAACTTGATTGACAACAAGTAATGAGTCGCCGTAGGCATGCACTCTCTTAACATTGAAATCTAATAGAATTTTTAGACCTTGAGTCAGGGCCTCATATTCAGCCATATTATGAGTGCATTGAAAATCTAACTTGAGAGAAAATGGAATCATCTCTTTCTCAGGAGTGATTAATAAGATTCCAATGCCTATTCCGGCCATATTCTTAGAACCGTCGAAAAATAAATTCCAGATTGGATGTTGCTGGATATTGCAAATTTGCTCATCATGGAAGTCATCTTCGGCTTTCACCTCTTCTACTAGAGGAAAATCTGCCAATTGATCTGCAATTGCTTGGCCTTTGATTGATTGCTGCGAGACATATTCTAAGTCATACTGCATCCATAAGACTTGCCATTTTGCGACTCGTCCGCTGAGGAAAGGTTGCTCTAAGATATACTTGAGAGGATTGAGTTTAGACAAAATTTTGACTTCAGATGTCAGCAAGTAGTGTCTTAGCTTCTGACACATCCATACCAAAGCTAGGCAGGTCTTCTCTATGTGAGAGTATTTATTTTCATAGTCTATGAAAGTCTTACTCACATAATAAATGGCGTGCTCTATCAAGCTGCCTTCTTTGTACTACGCCAAGAACCCGCCGCATGCAACTTGATTGACTGAGATGTATAACAAAAGAGGTTTTCCCAATTCTGGCGGCTTTAAGATAGGAGGATTGAGAAGATACTTTTTTATTAGATCAAACGATAACTGACACTCTGGTCCCCATTCAAACTTCACTCCTTTTCTGAGCAAGTGGTTGAAGGGCTCACATCTCATCGCCAAGTTGGAAATAAATCGCCGGATCGATTGCATACGTCTCTGGAGGCTACGCAACTCTTTGAGATTTTTCGGGGGTGGCATATCAATGATAGCCTTGGCTTTGGCCGGGTCAACTTCAATTCTTTTTTTGCTGACCAGAAAACCCAACAGTTTGCCTGATTCGACTCCAAAGACACATTTTTGCGGGTTAAGCCTTAACTTGTAAAGAATGAGTCTCTTAAAGACTTGATCAAGCGCTTCGAGGTGATCTTCTCCCTCTTTAGATTTCACGAGGATATCATCAACATATGCATCCATGATTTTGCGCATCTGATCGTGAAAGATAACGGCCATTGCCCGTTGATATGTTGCTCCAGCATTCTTGAGCCCAAAAGGCATAACTGTATAACAGAAAGTACCCCAAGGCGTAGTGAAGGAAGTTTTTGACTGATCGCGGGCGGCCAACTTAATCTGGTTGTAGCCGGAATATCCATCCATGAAGGAGAACATGGCATGTCCTGCTGTGCTGTCAATCAGAAGATCAATGCTTGGCAGTGGATAGTCATCCTTCAGAGTTGCCTTGTTGAGATCTCTGAAGTCTATGCAAATCCTAACTTTACCACTTTTCTTTGGGACAACGACGATATTAGCTAACCAATCTAGGTAGTCAATAGGTCGGATAAATCCTGCTTTGAACAGATCTTCAAGTCCTTCTTTGACTTGTTGCTCTATCCTAGGATCCATTTTTCTCAGCTTTTGCTTAACTGGCTTTACATCTGGCTTCAAAACGAGTCGGTGTTCGACCAATTTGGGATCTAAGCCTGGCATATCTTCATATGTCCATGCAAAAACTTTTCATGTTGTTTGAGAAAATTGGTGAGCTTTTCTTTCTCTTCCGGACTTAGACTGGTACCGATCTTGAGAATCTTGGGATCTTCCTCTGAGCCAATATTGACATTTTCAGTAGGATCTTGTACTAGAGCGGATGGTTCATCTTGCTTCTAAACTGAGGCGAACTTTGGTAATTCCTAAAGAGACGGATCAAATTCTGCATAATCATCTAACTGCTTTGCAACCTTGCTATCTCCTGTGCTTGCTTTTACTCGGTGAATTGCTGCCGATTTCTGGAAAGCCTTTGGGTTGATAACGAGTTTCTTGATTGTTCGGGAAGACATTTCTGAAATTTTGAATAAGAAATTGGATTTAGGAAAATCATCCATCATACGACAAACAATCAATTAAAAAGAATTATGCATAAAATGACATTGAGTTATAAAATGAGGATGTAGAGACAAAAGAGGCAGATGGCATCTAGATAGACAAAGAAAATTGACATTTTATTGATTTGAATTTATAAAAGACATTGAGACATTTATTCTGAGAGGAATATAAAGGAAATGCAACAACGATTCTCAATGTGCCCCTTTAACAAAAACAGTCTTTTTTGGTGAGCTCCCGCTGAAAAACCCTAATCCTGCCCTATGGGGACGATGCTTTTGGATCATTGGCTCGACACGACCATCTTCATTTTTGCCCAGTCCTTTAAAGGGTAGATAACCATGCTTCAGAAGTAAATCAAATCCCTTTCTTACTTTCATGAATTGTGGAAACAATGGATGATCTTTGACAGTGTCGTAGCTGACACGACCTCCAATCTTGAAGAACTTAGGACCTCTCCATCGGGTTATGGCTACAGTATGCAGGGATAATTCTGATGTTACTTGGAGTATTTCCTGATTTCCACTCAGACTGATCTCTTCATTCTCTCTGATACTAGGAATATCTGCAATAAATGATGGTCGAGGGATCATAGGCTGTGGGAGTCTTTCTTCCGGGTCCTCTCCAAGCACTGTGGTAATCATTCCACCTTTGGACCATTTTACGCATTGATGCAAAGTGGAAGGCACTGCATTTGCATTATGAATCCATGTCCTTCCGAGCAACAAATTGTAGGTGGGTGGCACATTGACCACATGAAAAAGCACTGAATGTACCGAATAATTAATGAATACTTCCAGGAATATCTTCCCTTTTGCCGTTTGACCATGGTTGTCAAACCCATAAATGGTAATAGGATATGGAATGTATTCTTCTTCCTTAATGCCTAGCGCCTTTGCAGTCATTTCGGGACATATATTGAGGCTGCTGCCTCCATCTACTAGCACATGGGGTACTGTCATTCCCCTTACCCGAACGACGATGTAAAGAGCATTATTGTGAAAGGAATGAGGTTTTGGAAGGTCCTCATCCGAGAAAGTGATCGGCGCATTGGTCATGGCCGAATTCACTATTTGTGCCATGTCTTCAGGAGTGGTACTGGGCTTAACTTTGATCTTTCTGAGCAGATCATCCAGTACTTGTTGATGCTTGCAGGAACTCTTGGCCAAGTCAAGAATGGAAACATTGGACAGAGCGGTCAGAGGCTTCTGACTTGAATTCTCCAGTTTGGGCTTGATGATTTGATTGAGAAAATCAGGAAGTCCCTTTGACTTGGGGGCTGACTTTACAGGTGCTTCAGAAACTTTAATCTTTCCCAATGCTGAGATTAGATCCATCTTCTTAGAATCAGGAGTTGCTTATCGTAGTACTGACACCTGGTGCTGAACCTGGAGATCTTGTGCAGAACACAGCTTGATGTGCTCATGCGGTAAGAATGGTTGTGCGGACACCACCGCCGTGGTGTGCGAAGGAAAAGGCTGCTTAAGATTGTCCATTTTTTCTTCTTCTCCTTCTACCAATAAATTCTTGTCAATAAGATCTTGCACAATATTCTTGAGAACGAAACAATTCTTAGTGTTGTGTCCCACTGTTCTGTGGAACTTGCAGAATTGATCATTCCATTTCCCCATAGGCACAGGGGGATCGGCTAGCCTCGGTAACTTGACCATTTCCTTCGACAACATATACTCGAGCACATCTTCGAGTGATTGATCGAGAGGAGTAAACTTTCGGTCATAACTCCATCCTTCATGTTTAACTTTTTCACGCAATTTCGGCCCTTGGTCTTGCTGAGAAGGCTTGCTGTATTGAGAAGCAGGCTTCATTTTCTGATCTCCTTTATTGTTGGAATTGCCTGCACCGTAACAGTAATCTTTCTTCTACCCTTTGTACTGATTTCGGCTATTGTGGTTGTTGTTGTTAGCAGAGAAGGTGAAGTGAGCTTTCTTCTTCTGCTCACCTTGGTGATTACTCTTGGAAAAAGTGAAGCCTTCATAGACTCCATTCTCTATGCTTAGCTCGAGCCATTCTACTCGCTCAGTTAATTCAATGAAGGTCCTAGACGGTGCAGTAGAGATTAATCCTCTTAATGGCTGAGAAAAGTTGTTGAGGATCAATGACAAAGCGTGCCTTTCAGATATGGGATCTCTCATTTTGTTGTAGGCTGACCTCCATCTGTGAATGAAATCTCGTGCTTTTTCATTCTCATTCTGCCTCAGACTGCATAGATGACTTAATGTCGGGAGTGCTTCTGTGTTGAACAAGAAGCGTTCAATAAATAAATTCACCACTTTATCGAACTCCTTGAGCTCGATGAGATTGATATGCTCAGCATACCATTTAGCTGCAACTCCTTGCAAGCTGCGAGGAAAACACAGGAATAGTGCTCTATTATCTCTCTTGAATCTTGAGCACTCTGCAAAGAAAGTGGCGAGATGGGCTTTCGGATCACCAGAACCATCGAACTTGATGAATTTTCGGGGAAGGTTTTCGAGATCGTCATCCCCTTCGAGACCGTCATAGAAGTCCTCACTGGTGAAGACTTTCTTGCCCTTGTCGCAGGCTTGGAGATCCTTAACAACTAGGGCCATTTCTCTGAATTGTGACTGCAGGGGTTCTTTTACAACCTATTCTTTGATTTGCGGCTCCTCCTTTGTTCTCGCCCACATTTCTGAAATGCCGGAGGCACCTCATATTCTTCCTCAGTGTCTTCAGTTGATTCAGATTCATCTAAGATTTCTTTTGGCTGAATCTGCTTCTTGGGAGCCTTCTTATTCTTGTGCCCGTGGAACTTTTCTCTGAATTGATTTTTTTCTGCACTAGTCCCAGCTTGTTCACTCATCATTTTATTCATCATCTTTCGGAACATGGCATACATTTGCGGATCTATGCCATTATCCTCTTGTTGTTGATCTTGATTAATGGGATGATCCATTTCTCCTTCTGAGGCTGAGGAGTGATGTGATGATGTGGTTCTTCTTCTTGATCTCGTTCGAACCATCAAATACTGTGGATGCTCTAATGTAGCTGTGAATGCTCTCTGCAGTGCAAAGACCTGATTAGATTATGAAGGAATTGGCTTTTGGAAGAAATACTTATTGAAAATATGGTAGACAATTTGAAGAAGATGTCCCATTACTAGGGACTGAGTCATCGCGAGAATCACGACAATTGTGTTGTCAATTCTTAGCACGAGAAACAAACAACAAAAATATGCCTTGTTACCTAGGCGAGGTCGTCAAACCACAATAGAAAAAGAGAGAATTTTTTTGAAATTAGGAAATATGATTTTATTGATCTTGACAAAGAGGTAAAGGACAAACAATTTGCCACCATTCACGATAATCAGCAGACACTCTAGGACCAGGAAAATTTTTAAGAGAGACAAAGGAATCCCAGCCGTAGCAGGCAGAATGATATGCCCCGGACCATTGTGCGGAAGTGAGATCAAACTCTGCCATAACTCCTGATAACAATCGGGCTTCGACGTACTGCTGTCTCTGGGAGAACTGTCGAACATATCTCTCTGGTTGGTAGTAAGTGCAGAAGAATGGTCCCAGTAACTTGAACCTCTTGCCATAAGCATATGTGTATCTGGGAGGAGATAATTGTCGATCAAAATAGTCCTAGACTATGTCATCTTCTTGAATGTTGTTGATCATAGACCGGTACTGTGCCACTGGAAGAAGTTCTTGACCATTGTATCTGAAAGAGCTTGCTCGGGATGGAACGTGCTGAAAGAACCAGGATTGAAGTGCGTAGATGCATCCTTCCACTAAGATGGATTCTCCAAGTGAGAATCGAGTCAAGCCACGATATAGGAATGCGAGCGCTGCCATGGCTATGGAGAGGCGATTGGTTTGTTGACTTCCCCATCTTCTCATAAGCTAGATTATTCTGATGTCCATGTAGTTTTGTCCATCTGGAAAGAGGGATAATCCTATAGTGCACAAAACCATTGCATTCTGAATCCTTTCTTTAGCTGTCCTGGATAGCGAACTGACTTCAACGAAGGTCCCGTACTGGCGGTACAACTCGAGCAGGTCGACATATTCATTTCCCTCCAACTGGATCAGGGGCCAGGATCGGCGGCCTGTCATACGAGCTAATGAATCTCGGGGTCCAAACCCTTGACATTCATCAGGAATTGATGTTCTAATGGATCGCTTGGCTGACCAGCTTGTTCTGGTAACCCCATGATTTCTGAAAATTCATCCATTAAAATGGTCATTTCTCCCCATGGGAACCAGAATGTACATGTCCGAGGATTCCATCGCTCCGCCATTGCGTGGATCAAGTTGCCGTTGATGGTCTGCTGACGCCAATTCTAATCCGCAGTCGCTTAAATGGTCCGGGAACTTTCGGGAAAAGCTTTTGAGCCAGGAATAGTACCACCGGGGAATGAAAGTTCCGGTGCTAAGGGCTCGATGTTCAAGACGACCTTGTCGCACCTCAAAGGAGATGTGACCTTCAGGAAAGATAGGATCGACTTGACTGGATGCCATCGAACTGAAAACAGAGAAGACTCGAAATGAGACTTAGGAAGATGTAGGAAATTTTGAAAAATTTTGCAGGCAGGATAAAGTGTAGTGGGAAATTCGAGATCCAGTAGAAAGGTAGAATGGAACACCACCTGGAGTTTTGAAAAAAAAATAGGATGTTTTGAAAATCTTCCAGGGTTTGAGAAAATAAAGGAAAAGATGAGAAATATGGATATTTGAAAATATTTTGGGAAAAATGTAAGAAAATAGAGGTATCATACAAACAATCACATCCTGCACAAACATTCATGCACATACAACATTCCCTAAAAGGCTGACTCTAGATGCATTATTTTGAAAACAGCTGTAGGACCTTAATCCTAACTCTAGGTTCAGATCATCTTTGTCCAATCCAGTTATGCCGATATACCCGAACCAAAATCCGAGATACGTGGCATATAATTTCAACTTCGGTTCTAAGGTAAGGTTTTCCAACATCCTTGAGCGCCTACCGATATACTTCGGACTGTGGCCCACGGTACGTGGTAGGGGGGTGTTAACCCAAATAGGTGGCCCAGTTGTGAGGCTCTGTCCTGAACTAGGGTTCTGGAAGAGAGCCCAGCAACGTGAAGACCGGGTAATGATAGGTAATTGGAGATTTTAAAAAATGATCACATGCAAGAAATAGAGGGCTCTAAATCCTAGACAGATAGCTTTTGAAAACTTTGAAGAAGCATACATTGTTTGCATTCAGATCCTAAATTGAGGAGAGTTGTATTTAGAACTAAGTCTATGTGAACATGAAAATTTCTCCTCAATCTGGTCCTACCAAACCATGCCTAAGCTATATGCAGTTAATGTCAGCTAGGTCAGAATCTAGGCTACTATGTTTGCATGATATCAAAAGTAAAAGAGCTGACATTTTGTAAACATAATTTCGATAATTGAACTAAGTCAAGCACAATTTTGATCAACAAGGACAGGTCCCATCACGGTCGCCAAACCTGTTATCATCGCAAAATTTTTCCCCATCTTCCCTTCCTTGCGGAAGAGAGAGGGAAATGCTTTCGCGATTCACACTTGACCGGATTTTGAAAATTATTTTAAATACTCGCCTCCATTTTGAAAATTGCGGGAAAATCCATGGGATGGGGCTCGACCTATCAGTACGAGGTTCGACCGTTCCTTCCGCCTTTAACAGGGGTAATCGAACCAAGGACCAAAATTGTGCTTAACTTAGTAAAATCATTGAAATTG
Organism: Nuphar pumila; assembly: GCF_984573655.1. Lineage (NCBI taxonomy): Eukaryota > Viridiplantae > Streptophyta > Magnoliopsida > Nymphaeales > Nymphaeaceae > Nuphar > Nuphar pumila. The sequence continues at coordinate 26,152,641 of NC_143258.1, read as the reverse complement.
TGTTGTATCCTAAATGCATAGAGAATTCAGGCATGTGCTATGAGAATTTTGGAAAATGTAAATTGAAAAATATGATGTATGATTAGAAAATATTTGGAGTTGAAAAGCGTTTCTCAGGAAAAGATGGAAATCAATCTCTCAGGAAAACTCAGACGAAGAAGGTTTGAAATCTCGAGAAAATTTGTAAAGATTTAGAAAATCTTGAAGAGATGAGAATCTCGAGAAAATCTTGAGAAAGTTTATAAAGACTTAGAAAACCATGAAGAAATGAGAATCTCAGGAAAATTTTGAGAAAGTTTATAAAGGCTTAGAAAAATGAGAATCTCAGGACAATTTTGAGAAAGCTTAGAAAGACTTGGAAAACCATGAAGAAATGAGAATCTCGGGAAAATCTTGAGAAAGTTTATAAAGACTTAGAAAAATGAGAATCTCAGGAAAATTTTGAGAAAGCTTAGAAAGACTTGGAAAACCATGAGGAAATAAGAATCTCAGGAAAACTGTAGGAATTCTTGAGAAAATATGAACATTTGAAAAAAGGAAAGTACTTGTTGGGAAAACTCAGACTTTGAGAATTTTCTAAAGAAAAGGATAGGAAATTTATAGGAAAAATTCGTGGGAGAAGGAAATTTGGAACTTAGGAAATCGAAATCCTGAGAACCTTGTCTTTGAAATGTCTGAAAATCAACTTTGATTCTTGAGAAAGATGAGAAATTCCTCTTGAAAAGAATCTTAAGAAAATAACATTTCCAAGGAAAATCATAGGAAAATTTTGATTTGGAAAATCCAACTCCGAATATCATCATAGTTTCTTGAGAAATCGACTCCATGACATAAAAATCTTTTAAGAAAATCATGAGAAAAACGAATGATGCAAATGATTTGAATGAATGAATGCACTTTGAAAAACTTTCTGAAAAATTTGTTAAAAAAAAAAATGTGGATTAAACCAAAGTAAATCCTTCACATATTCTGACTGTGGCCATGAATATATTCAGGGTTTATTTGAATTAATTCACAATATTTTGAAAACATTGGAAATATGAGGTGCATTTTCAAGATAGCCTAAGAGTGTAGGCTCAATGTGACTGGTAGAGAGATGATGGATCTGGGTCTCGTCCATATTCCGACTAGGGCTGTAAATATGGACTCCACCGAGTTCATCAACTCTCTAAGAGTTGGTGCACGTGCCATTCGTGTTCATCCACGGTGAATTTTGAAAAAATGAGATATATGCATCATATAATCAGGATATTACTGAAATCAAACTATATGAGATGCGGCCTAATCTAAGCAGTAAAAGTAAATCTTATTCCAAGGTTTACATTGGATTGTTACATTGCATAATATAAAGTTAAAAGAAAATTGAAACGGAACCAAGGAATCAACATCTTCTAGAGTTTCCTGCAAAATGAGAGTTAGTACAAAATAACCAAGGAAATGGACATATATACTATATATAACAAGGATATACAAGTAAATGTAGAGATACTTGAATTTATGATGAATGATATATGATAATGAAGATATATTCACAAAAAGTAAAAGAAAAGAAAATATATGTGATAACAAGTGTACATGAAGGGATATATACATATATATATAAGTATATATATACATATATATATACATATATACATATACACGTATACATATAGGTAGATATACAATAGATATACATATATATAGATATATATATACATATAATGAGAAAATATATATGTTTAATGGAAATTCCATATAATGGGTAAAACCAGAAAATACAGGTATATACAGTTTCTGTAGGGAATTTTACACAGCCGTATTTCCCAAATTACAAGATATATTTCAACAAAAATGGGTATGGAGATTCCCTATATATCAATAATGAAGCGTGCAAAAGATGGCCAAGAAATCATGAACGGATATTAAAATATCCATCCATGGACGTGGCCGAATATCAAGACTGCACTCCTGCAGAAAATTGAGTGGCTAAATGCATGACATCCAAAATGTGTATAACACATGATGCAAAGGTATTGTGGAATGATTTCAAAGGTGCAGGGGATGATTACAAGATGCCTAACTACTAAATTTAAGTAAAAGAAGACAAAATATACCTAACTACTTAGACTTACCTAAAGAAAATATGTTAGGCCCAATTGTCATTCTCTCATACTCCTTACATTCTCAAGTTATCCTTATTTTATAATCACAATCCTGCACTGATTTCAATACTCATACCCTATGCATTGCTATAACTAAAGTCTACACAGGGGACTAATGTTGTCCCTTAGATATGTTGGAGATGCCTTGTCCAAAGAAATTATCGAGACATCCAGATTCCTTGAATGCAAGGCAACTAAATACAAACATCTTTATAGCTACTCAAAATAGGAATTGTGGATGTTTCCTTATTGAGCATCCCGAATTCAAGGGAACCACGTGACATCAAATAGACAAAGGGAACAGCAAGTCAAATAGGCAATGGAATGAGACAATATGAAGATGTAAGTGTAAGGAAGTTACAGGTGCATTATCAAATCAAAACGGAACACAGCCAGTTTAGAGATCCTACAGGTATAGTGAACAACAAATTTACATCATGTCCCCTGACAGAATGAGCACCACAGTGTATAAAACGGCTGAACTAATCTGGACTTTATCCTGTTCAGTCCAATGATACTTCTGACATTGAATATTCTAAATAGCATAACATAAAAGGGGCGACATATGAACACCGACTTGTTGAGCCATGCTTTTACCATGAGTTCCTCTATGAAGTAATACCTTTCAGAACTGAGAGCCAAACGGATGCTGTCAAGCCAAATTAGTTGCTCATGCTCTCTTATGAAACAGCTTTCAACGTTGTTACTTAGAAAGAGAAAGAAAAAAAAAAACTGAAGGTACTTCCCTCACAGAATTACAAAAAGCTAATTTGAAATTTCTTTCCATTTCATCGTCTAAACTTCTTAATAAGAAGTAAGCCATAAATGCCATATCTCTGGTCATGGCTGTTGTGGGCAAATCTGAACATACATGAGTCTATTCATGCTGCTAGAATCTCAAAGAACGACCTCCATATAAGAGATGTGAGACATAAAAATATAAGAGGCCGGAATCAAATGAAGCATCAGGACTTAAACAGATCCTCCTTACACTCATCAGCATCAGCGCATTGCAAGATTTCAGATCTATGTTAACATTCGGAAATGCACAATGAATCATAAAAGGCTCAGCTCTTTGTCATTTTGAGACATACAAAACATACGAAATTTTCTAAAAAAAAAAAATGTAAAACCATGAAACAGAAGACTATATGAATTAAAAAAAAAAACTGACGCAGGGGAATATAAGAAATGATATACTAGGTTTAAATGTGGTGCTCTGGTTAAGAGCACCCTTTTTCTGTAGGATGAGCCTTATCGGCTATCATGGTATCCTTCAATCTACAAATATCTTCAGCAAAGAAAAAGAAAAATATATCACCTGACATGGAAAAGAGGTTTGTAACCAGGTTTTAAGCAAGAAAACCATGAGAAAAATGGTCATAAGTAACACCTAAAACCTCAAATATTACATTTTGCAACGGACTGAAGGTAGAAATTTTTGATAAAACGTTACCCTTTTCAATGATAAAGTACAGGTGTATGATAGTATGAATCAGATGAACATAAGAACATTATGACTTGAAGTAAAATTATTTGGAATTGTTCATAATGCTGGATCAAATCATACGAAAACTTTAGGGAAAACACAAAAAAAAATGATGAAAGAATGCAGTCATCTGCTGAAAATTCGGACTGAGTTGAGAATATCATTGAACAATATCCTCAACTCTTGATGCCTTAGACAACCAGAATGCAAACTACGTCAATTGCTGAAGCAAATTTGCAGGAAAACGTGACATAAATAAGATTTCTACTTTACATAAAACGGGTGTATAAAGTCTTTACCTTGGATTCAGCCGAGTCAACAAGGTCCCTTCCTGTTGAAGGTTCTGCAGAGGATCAATTATCTCGACTAAAGCTTCTGAAGGCCAGCTGCTGGGCTGGATTGAAGATGGGGAAAACGGTGGTGGCTCTCCTGCGGCTGGGCTGGAGTGGCTGAAGAAGGATCTGGATAGCAAATGGCTGGGGCTGAAGGCTGAAGGAACAGTGAAGGATGGTGCTGGTGGAGGCCTCTCCTGCGGCTGGGCTGAAGAAAAATCAGATGCTGGTCACCTCCTTCCCCCCTTGCCAAAACCCAAAAGAGCAATTTCAATCCCCCCTTTCCTTCGTGAGTGCCTGCCCCTTTTAAAACTTTCCTTTCTCCCTGAA
>NC_143258.1:26105846-26115846 GCF_984573655.1 Nuphar pumila | reverse complement strand
GTGACGCAAAGTCATGTTCGAATTCTTACAACTCGAATTCAAGTTCAAACCTTTTTTCGAACATTTGAGTTATTACAGAGGAAACTCTGTGAAAATTCTTATAAAAGTTTTAAAGTCAATTACAAATAAATTTTTTTTAGATTTTTAATAATTTCTTCAAAAGATACTTCTTTAAATCATAGGGCAAATACTACTCAAAATTTGATATAAAAATATTAACTAATATAATGAATTCTATCAGATTAAATCAAAGCACGAGCGCTTTATCCTATCAAAATCCAAGTAAGTTATTCTATCAAAATCTTATAATTTTATATTAGACATGCTTTTGATTCATGTTTTTGATTCATGCATGATTATCTAAATTTGATTTATGATCAAATGCATATTTCAATATCTGCATATTTCAATTTCAAATTTTATGATTTTAAATCGAATACTATGGTTAAGACATTGATGATATTGATAAATAGAAGAATTTTGTATAGCATGTTGATTTTTGAAAGATTTTATTGCTGCATGAGTCATGTCTACACAAACTTAATTCTCGCCTTCACAGGCGAATGCTCGTTATGATAGAGCAAAATTCTGGATGGGCTGGATACATATGAACCGTGTTTATTTGAAAGGAATGATTTGGCTATTGAGCCTAGTTTTTGAAAAGATGAAAAGTCCTATAAAAGAATCCTTCAAGCCCATCTAGGTTTAGCCTACCCTGGAAGGGGTAGTGGTACAACCAGGAGTGACATTGTGAAGATGATGATTGTTGGGAGCGATAGATTCCCTGGACCTCCTGTCACTCGGGTTGAGGAGGTCGAGACATCGGGTCTCAAGGCTGCCGCATGCCAGTGGATGCATCCAACTCTCCTTGTTTGCTCGCCATTGCTGAGAATCTTCCCGGTCGTTGACCGCTCGCATGGGAGCCCGTTTCACTCAGGTATCCGGGTAATCCACAATAGAATAATATACCCCCGGAATACTTAGTTTGAGATCGGAGTACTCTCCACCGTACCAGGAGGGCGTTAATATCGAAACAATGACCTCTTTCTTTCATAGAATTTGATCTGAGATTATGCATTATTTTAAATTGTTTTTAATTGCCTTATTTTGCATAATTGTTCTTGAATAAATGCATTTTGATTTGTAAATTATTGAAATCATGCTTAATATTTGAATTGTATGGTTTTGATTAATGACTTACTTGGCTATCATAAGTCTAACCCTGTTTTATGGGGATTTCAGGTTCAAATATGGAATAGGAAATCTTACAATGGATGTTGGACAAGTGTGGCATCGAAGAATCCAGATTCCCAAGATCCTGAGATTAATTTAGGATTTATTTTAAATTTAATCCTAAATGTTTTCATTTTTGAACCTTGTGAAAAGACTATGTATATAATGTTGATATAAATTATTGTTGTTTTTGTTGTTAATTGGAATGTGACGTGCCTGAGGTTTAGGAAACCGAAAATCAAAAATTATTTCCGCTGTTTAAAAAAAAAAAAAAAAAAAAAAAATCTGCATTTTTAAAGGTTTTAAAACCCCGGGGCGTTACAGTTGGTATCAGAGCAGAGTTTTGGGAAATCTGGTTCGAGATCCACCTTGTTCATACATTACACTGTAAGTATGTACTTTAGATTTTTATTTTATTATTATTGTTAAATCATTATTCTTCTTATAGATGACTCCTCAAGATCTGGTCAATATCATTAAAGAACTTGTCAAGGATGTTCAAAAGCTAGAAGAATCACAGACAGTACAAAAACGGCTGGTGGATAATTTAGAAAATCAAGTTCTAAGTCTTACAAAAGAAAAAGAAAACTTAGAAAAATGTCATAGGTGTTTACAGACCCATTTATCACAACCTTGCCCACTGGAATTGGAAGAATGTTTATTTTGTGGAGAAGTTGGGCATATAGAAAAAGAATGCCAAGTGAAGACGGGTTGCATTAAAAGACAGCAAGCCGCTGAAAACCTACCAGATCAACAATCCCGTGTGGATATTCTTGCTCCTCCTCCTCCAATGGAACCTATTGTCATTTCATCCGACTCAACCATAATACCTGCTCCTGCACCCACTTTAACTCCTTTGGACTTTGTATTTTCACTCCAACCCCCTGATCCTATATATACCCCAAGGGAACCTAAGGATGACCTTAGCTTATATTTAGGAAATCCAGATAAACAAGTTTATAATATAGATCCAAATATTGCAGGGCCTTCTCATCCACCAGAGCGGATTTGAAACAAGAGGAATTATTTGGGAAAATTCCTCAAGCTTCCATAGGATATCTTTTGTTTACTTTTGTTAAATATGTAAATTCTTGTAAATATGGGTTTTGATGTATATATATGTTCATATGAATAAATGTTCTTTCTACTTTAATCTAAGTCTGATCATTATTTATCAAGGATGCCTCGTCAAACATCAAAGAAGCAACCCAAGGAGCAGAATGGTCAACAAGAATTCATTATGGAAACATTAAATAATTTGGCAGCTGTTATAAGAGATCAGAATCAGAATAGGCAAGACTCAGCTACATCTTCAAAATCCTATCAAAACCATAATGAAGTATCTTATGAGAAGTTTCTCAAATTAGATCCACCTACATTTTCAGGAAAGATGGATCCAGAAGCTGCTGAGGTTTGGATCCGAGAAATAGAAAAGATTTTTCGTGTTCTGACCGTACCTGAAGATCGTAAGGTGAACTATGCAGCATACAGATTAAAAGGAGATGCAGAAAGATGGTGGGCATCCACCTTAGAAATTAAATTTAGCAATGGATCCGTTACTTGGGAGCAATTTGTTGAAGTTTTCTATGCTGCATATTTCCCCAAGCATGAAAGAAGCCGTAAAATGAGGGAATTCCTTGAATTACTACAAGGAGGACTCTCTTTATCTGAATACATTACTAAATTCAGAAATTTAGAGAAGTATTGCCCAAATGTCTATAATACGGAAGACGAGAGGGCAATGAAATTTACTAGAGGATTGAAACCAGTTCTACGAACCAAAGTCCTCACTAGTAGGCCAGAAACTTTAGACAAGGCGGTGGAAATAACTACATTGATACAAGAAGATTGGGAAGAAATACAGAAGAATCAATCTGGCAGAACGGTTTCTCAATTCAGAGGCCAAAGGAGTTGGCCTAAAAGAAATTTTGAAGAAAGAAGGTTCATCCCTCTAGCAAAGAGGCCACGACAGCAGTTTCAAGTCAATCAACCACAATTACCAGCTACACAACTACCAGCTAGATCGTGTCAGAATTGCTATCGATCCCATCCAGGACAACCCTGCCCCCGAACAACTGGTGGTTGTTTATATTGTGGTAAGTCTGGCCATTTCATTAAAGACTGCTATAAAAAGGAAATGGATGAACATGCTCGAGGCCTTATTAGACCTCGCCCTCAGCAACAACCCCAGTATCCGTACCAGCAACAACAACAACAGCAGCAACAACAACAACAACAACGACCGCAGAATAAAAAAGTACCAGGTCGCGTTTATACCGCCAATGTTGATCAACTACCTAAGGGTGACCTGATTCAAGGTACTTTATCTATAGCTGGACATGCTGCTTTTACTCTATTTGATTGCGGTTCAACTCATTCTTTTATTTCCAAGAAGTTTACTACTTTACTTAATATGCCTATCAAGTCTTTGAACTGTGCTCTGGAAGTGGTCAACCCAGTAGGATGTAAATCTTTTTGTGGGTTATACTTGCCGAATCTAGAAGTATATATTGAAGGACAGAATTTACCTGCTGACCCAATTCTATTAGACATGTCAGATTTTGATATTATATTGGGTATGGATTGGCTACATCAACATCATGCAAGAATATTTTGTCAGGAAGGAAAAGTTACTTTTTCTCAACCAGGTATTCCTAAGGTAGAATTTAGATTATCCAATTCTACTCCTAAAAATTGAGTTATTTCTTCTTTAAAGGCCCAGAAATATTTGAGGAATGGATGTACAGCCTTTCTAGTCAGCATTACTCTTGCCAGACCAGCAGAAATTTCTCTTGAAAGTCTGGATATTGTTCATGAATTTTCAGATGTTTTTCCTGATGAATTACCAGGACTTCCTCCACATAGAGAGATAGAATTTGGTATTGAGTTAATGCCAGGAACTGCACCAATTTCTAAAGCTCCTTATAGGATGGCTCCAGCAGAACTCACAGAATTAAAAAAGCAATTATTGGAATTAATGGAGCTGGGATTTATTAGACCAAGTATGTCTCCCTGGGGTGCACCAGTATTATTTGTAAAGAAGAAAGATGGGTCATTAAGATTATGTATAGATTACAGACTTCTTAATCAAGTTACCATAAAGAATAAATATCCGTTGCCACGAATTGAAGATTTATTTGATCAATTACAGAAGGCTAAGGTATTTTCAAAGATTGATCTTAGATCTGGATATCATCAACTTAGAATCAAGGAAGAAGACATTTCTAAGACAGCCTTTCGGACAAGGTATGGACATTATGAATTCACTGTCATGCCTTTTGGACTTACAAATGCACCAGCAGCCTTTATGGATCTTATGAACCGTGTGTTCAGACCGTTTGTAGATACATTTGTGATTATTTTTATTGATGATATTTTAATTTATTCTGAAAATAAGGAACAACACCAGGAACATTTAAGGATTATTTTGGATACTTTGAGGAAAAATCAGTTATATGCCAAATTTTCTAAGTGCGAATTTTGGCTGGAAAAAGTTATGTTTTTGGGTCATGTAATTTCAAAAGATGGAATCTCAGTAGATCCTGCTAAAGTGGAAGCAGTATTAGAATGGAAACAACCTAAGAATATTACAGATATTCGAAGTTTTCTTGGACTTGCTGGATACTACCGAAGATTTATTCAAGATTTTTCCCGTATAGCATCACCACTGACTAGACTTCTGAAGAAGGGTGTTAAATTTGATTGGGACATTAAATGTGAAGAAAGTTTCCAAATTTTGAAAGAAAAGCTCACTACATCTCCAGTGCTTACTTTACCCTCAGGACATGGTGGATTTGAGGTATATGCAGATGCTTCTGGTACTGGTCTAGGTTGTGTATTGATGCAACATGGAAAAGTTATTGCTTATGCATTAAGACAGTTGAAAAATCATGAGAAGAATTATCCAACCCATGACTTAGAACTTGCGGCAGTTGTTTTTGCACTAAAGATCTGGAGACATTATTTATATGGAGAACAATTTGAAGTATTCAGTGATCACAAGAGCCTCAAATATTTGTTCTCGCAGAAAGAATTGAATATGAGACAGCGACGTTGGCTAGAATTTATTAAAGACTATGAGTTCACACTTTCTTATCATCCTGGAAAGGCGAATATTGTAGCTGATGCTCTTAGTCGCAAAACTAGAGACACTTTGGCAAGTCTCATAGACAAAGAATGGAAACTTATTGAAGATTTCATTAATTGGAAACCCTTTGCAACTAATACAGGAAGGATTTTATTATCAAACTTAATTGTTCGACCAGAAATCCTCATCCGAATTATTTCTGAACAAAGTAAGGATTCTCAACATGAAGAATTTTTAGCTCGAGCCCAACAGGAAGATGATGTTTCTTTTCGACTTAAAGAAGATGGGAGTATTTTGATGAATGATCGAATTTGGGTACCAAATAACCCTGAATTGAGAAATGAAATCCTTGAAGAAGCCCATAAAAGCAAGTATACTCTCCACCCAGGAAGTACAAAGATGTTCAAAGATTTGCAAAGAAAGTACTGGTGGACTGGTATGAAGAGAGATGTGGCAAATTATGTTTCAAAGTGTTTGATTTGCCAACAAGTTAAGGCAGAACATCAGAAGCCAGGTGGAATGATGCAACAAATTGAAATTCCACAATGGAAATGGGAAGAAATTACTATGGATTTCATAGTGGGTTTACCAAAAACTCGAAAACAGCACGATGCAATTTGGGTTATTATTGACCGATTAACTAAATCAGCTCACTTTCTACCTATTCGTATAAGTCAATCTTTGGAAAGTTTGGCAGATTTATACATTCAAGAGATTGTAAGACTACATGGAATACCATTTTCAATTATCTCTGATCGTGATCCCAGGTTTACTTCTCGATTCTGGAACCAACTTCAGCAGGCTTTGGGAACAAAGTTAAAGTTCAGTTCTGCATTTCATCCCCAAACTGATGGACAATCAGAGCGTACTATTCAAACTCTGGAAGATATGTTACGCGCCTGTATGCTAGAATGGAAAGGAGATTGGGATATTCATATTATGCTAGCTGAATTCGCTTATAATAATAGTTATCATACCAGTATTGGAATGGCGCCATACGAAGCTTTATATGGAAGACCTTGTCGATCGCCACTCTATTGGAATGAAATTGGTGAACGAAAGTTAGAGTCACCAATGATACTACAACATTATACTCAGCAAGTAAATTTGATCCGAGACAGACTACGCGCTGCCCAGAGCCGACAAAAAGGATATGCTGATCAAAGACGGAAAGAACTCGCTTTTGAAGTTGATGATATGGTCTTCGTCAAAGTATCTCCAACCAAAAGTGTGTTCAGATTTGGAAAGAAGGGAAAGTTAAGTCCTAGATTTGTAGGACCTTTTAAGATTCTAGAACGAATCGGTGAAACTGCTTATAGAATCGAATTGCCTCCTCAGTATGCACAGATTCATAATGTATTTCATGTTTCAATGCTGCGAAAATATGTTTATGATCCATCTCATATTATCCAGCATCAAGATATAGCAATTCGAGAAGACATGACTGTTGAGGAAAAGCCTATAGAAATTATGGATAGAAGAGATCAAATTTTGAGAACAAAGATTATTCCTCTGGTTAAAGTCAGATGGCAGCATCACGGAATTGAAGAATGTACTTGGGAACCTGAAAACAGCATCAGAGAGAAGTATCCAAAATTGTTTGTTTAAATTGTACATAAATTTCGAGGACGAAATTTTTTCTTTTAGGGGGGTAGAATGTAATACCCAAAATTTTTAATGATTTATAAATTCTGAAGAAAATTCAAGTTTTAATTTTTATTTATTCTGAATGTGAATTATAGTGTTAAAACCCTTATTTTTATGGTTAGTATTGTTCAAAGTAAAGATCTGAATATATATTTAAAATCCTGATAAAATTTTGTTGAGGCTTGTTTAAAAATCAGAATTCAGGGACATTCTAGTCATTAATCAAATTGTCAAAGGGTAGCTTAGTAATTCGCCAATTCAGTGGCATTTTTCGGTAAAATACCCAACTATATAAGGTCAAAATAGTAATCTTTCTTTTAGGATATTTTCAGGGAATTAATAAAATTGTCAGGGACGAAAATGGTAATTTACCATTTTCAATGGCAGGCTATGTAATTTATTGAACCACAGAAGGACACTCAAGTAATTCTAAATCTCCTATGGCATTTCTGAAAGATGGAATTGAGCCAAGATTAACTTGGGTATTAAAAAGTAGCAAATTGAATAAAATATATTAATTTATAATATTTTAATCTCAGACCATGGTTTTAGAAAAACCACTGGCCCAAAACCATGGACAGGCCATGGTTTTCCAAAACCATGGGAGGACAAGTGTCACTCCTCAGTGAGGAGGTGACACTAAGCCTCTCTCTCTCTTTGACACTTGTCAGAAGAATGACAAGTGTCATTCAAAAATTAATTTTTTATTTACTTTGGTGACAAATGTCACCAAAGTGGGCCCCACAAGGGGGGGGGCGACCTCCCTTCTCTCTCCTATAAATACCCCTCACCCCCTCTCTCTCTACTCAAGTTCAAAACCCTCCCTTCTCTCTCTAAGCTCTCTCTCTCCTACTTTCTCTCTCTACCTTTGATTTTCTCTCTCTAACTTTTAAACCAAAACCTCCGTAGAATCTCAGATTTTTTCTGAGAAACCTCTTCTAGCCCTTTTCCTCTTTCTTTTAGCAAAGTCCGTTCTTCTGCAAGAAGCTCCGTCAGATCAGAAACAGCCTCAGAAGCACTACCTGCAGGAGTTCTGCTAAACTTAGCAGAAAAGTCAGATTTGGATAGCGGAAGCGCTGCTCAAATCAACTAAACAAGGTTAGTATTCAAGAACCATCTTCTGAATTCAAATTCTCCTTCTAAACCCCAATTCTACTTTGTGTGGATTTAAATTTTGACAATTTTGTCAAAATTTAATCCAACCCAGCCTCTACGCAAGGGAAGTTCTGTTCAAATTTTTCTAAATATTTTTAAGTATTCCAAACTACTTTAGCAGTAGTTCTGGCAAAAATTTTATAAAAGACTTTTGAAAAATTAAGTTTTTATAGCAGGAGTTCTGTCAAAATGATTTAAAGATTTTTGAAAAAAGTAGAATTAGTATAGCAGTAATTCTGACCAAATTTTTAAATAATTTCTAAAGATTAATTATTTTAATCAGAATTTTGGCAAAAGCTTTTCAGATAGTTTAGAAATTTTTAGTAGAAGATATATCAAAATTTTTATAATTATTTCAGAAAAAAATTGATTTTTATAAAAGAAATTTTGTTAAAATTTTTCAAAAATCCTTTTAAATATTTAAATCAAAATTTTTGAAAAACCTTTATAAAAATATTTGTGACGCAAAGTCATGTTCGAATTCTTACAACTCGAATTCAAGTTCAAACCTTTTTTCGAACATTTGAGTTATTACAGAGGAAACTCTGTGAAAATTCTTATAAAAGTTTTAAAGTCAATTACAAATAAATTTTTTTTAGATTTTTAATAATTTCTTCAAAAGATACTTCTTTAAATCATAGGGCAAATACTACTCAAAATTTGATATAAAAATATTAACTAATATAATGAATTCTATCAGATTAAATCAAAGCACGAGCGCTTTATCCTATCAAAATCCAAGTAAGTTATTCTATCAAAATCTTATAATTTTATATTAGACATGCTTTTGATTCATGTTTTTGATTCATGCATGATTATCTAAATTTGATTTATGATCAAATGCATATTTCAATATCTGCATATTTCAATTTCAAATTTTATGATTTTAAATCGAATACTATGGTTAAGACATTGATGATATTGATAAATAGAAGAATTTTGTATAGCATGTTGATTTTTGAAAGATTTTATTGCTGCATGAGTCATGTCTACACAAACTTAATTCTCGCCTTCACAGGCGAATGCTCGTTATGATAGAGCAAAATTCTGGATGGGCTGGATACATATGAACCGTGTTTATTTGAAAGGAATGATTTGGCTATTGAGCCTAGTTTTTGAAAAGATGAAAAGTCCTATAAAAGAATCCTTCAAGCCCATCTAGGTTTAGCCTACCCTGGAAGGGGTAGTGGTACAACCAGGAGTGACATTGTGAAGATGATGATTGTTGGGAGCGATAGATTCCCTGGACCTCCTGTCACTCGGGTTGAGGAGGTCGAGACATCGGGTCTCAAGGCTGCCGCATGCCAGTGGATGCATCCAACTCTCCTTGTTTGCTCGCCATTGCTGAGAATCTTCCCGGTCGTTGACCGCTCGCATGGGAGCCCGTTTCACTCAGGTATCCGGGTAATCCACAATAGAATAATATACCCCCGGAATACTTAGTTTGAGATCGGAGTACTCTCCACCGTACCAGGAGGGCGTTAATATCGAAACAATGACCTCTTTCTTTCATAGAATTTGATCTGAGATTATGCATTATTTTAAATTGTTTTTAATTGCCTTATTTTGCATAATTGTTCTTGAATAAATGCATTTTGATTTGTAAATTATTGAAATCATGCTTAATATTTGAATTGTATGGTTTTGATTAATGACTTACTTGGCTATCATAAGTCTAACCCTGTTTTATGGGGATTTCAGGTTCAAATATGGAATAGGAAATCTTACAATGGATGTTGGACAAGTGTGGCATCGAAGAATCCAGATTCCCAAGATCCTGAGATTAATTTAGGATTTATTTTAAATTTAATCCTAAATGTTTTCATTTTTGAACCTTGTGAAAAGACTATGTATATAATGTTGATATAAATTATTGTT
>NC_143258.1:26070846-26073346 GCF_984573655.1 Nuphar pumila | reverse complement strand
TCTTCTCTGCAGGGCACTCCTTAGAAGCCGGGATGAAGGTGGCATACTTTGAAAAACGATCCACCACAACTAGAATAGAACTGAGGCCCTCTACCTTTGGCAGACTAACAATAAAGTCCATGGAAATGCTATCCCATGGACGTTCTGGAATTGGTAGAGGCTCAAGGAGACCGGCAGCCTTCTGATTTGTCCCCTTGTCCTGCTGGCAGATGAGGCATGTCCGCACATACCCCTCAACGTCGTCTCTCATCTGCGGCCAATAGTATCCGCGCTCAAGGAGTGCTAAGGTCCGCTCCTGACCAGGATGGCCGGCCCATAGTGTATCATGGCACTCCTTGAGTAGCTCTCGGCGAAGGCTTCCCCACCGTGGTACAAAGATGTGTCCCCCTTTTGTTATGAGGAGGCCATCTTGTAGCCAAAATCGCCGAGTCTTCCCTGCCTGCGCTAGAGAAACAAGGTGTTGTGCGGTCGGATCCTGCTGCGTACCCTCGCGGATGCGGCTCAGCAGTGCACCCTCCAAATGCACTTCAGAAGACTCCGCACGCGCAGCTGCCAGTTCAGCCCTACGGCTCAGGGCATCCGCCACAACATTGGTCTTTCCAACCTTGTACTCCAAGGCAAAGTCGAACTCAGCCAAAAACATCTGCCATCGAGCTTGCTTGGGCGTCAGCTTCTTTTGCGTCTGAAAATAGCTTGTGGCCACATTGTCCGTCTTGACGACGAACTCGGCACCCAAAAGGTAGTGCCGCCAGGTCCTGAGGCAATACACAATGGCGGTCATCTCACGTTCGTGCACTGTGTACCGCCTCTCTGCATCCTTCAGCTTACGACTCTCATATGCGATCGGATGCCCGTCTTGCATAATAACTCCGCCAATGGCAGAGTCTGAGGCATCAGTGTGGACTTCGAAGGGTCTCGAATGATCAGGCAGTCGCAGCACTGGCTCTCTCACTAAGGCTTTCTTCAAGCCCTCGAAGGCATCTTGGCACGCTCCTGTCCAGAGCCATACCCGATTTTTCTTTAACAAATCTGTGAGGGGCGCAGCAATGAGGGAATAACCTTCGATGAAACGCCGATAATAATTTGCCAAGCCGAGGAATGACCGCAATTCTGGCACTTTGCTTGGCGGAACCCATTCCTGGATGGCCCTTATCTTCTGCCCATCCATACGCAGCACACCACGCCCCACAACGTGGCCAAGGAAGCTGAGCTCCTCCTGCCCGAAGAGACACTTCTCTCGTTTAACACAGAGGTCATTCTCCTTCAGCACCTGAAACACTGTTCGCAAGTGCCCGACATGTTCCTCCATGTTACTGCTGTAGATCACGATATCATCCAGATAGACTACCACAAACTTGTCTAAGTAAGGGTAGAAAATCTGGTTCATTAAAGTCGTGAATGTGGCTGGAGCATTTGTCAACCCGAATGGCATTACTAGAAATTCGTAAGCACCATAGCGGGTGACACAAGTTGTTTTCGGCTCATCACCTTCGGCAATCCTCACCTGCCAGTAACCCGATCGCAGATCTAGCTTAGAAAAGATACGGGCACTGCCTAACTGATCGAACAAGTCTGCTATCAATGGCAATGGGTACTTGTTCTTCACCGTGACCTTGTTCAAGGCCCGGTAATCCACACATAACCGTTTAGAGCCATCATGTTTCATCTGAAAAAGGACCGGGGCACCAAATGGGGCTTTTGATGGACGAACAATGCCTGCGTCCAACATCTCGTCTAGCTGCCTGCGCAGCTCCTTTAACTCTGCTGGCCCCATACGGTATGGAACCATTGCGGGAGGCTTTGCTCTCGGGGTCAACTCAATCTTGTGGTCGACCTCACGTCTTGGCGGAAGACGCTTTGGCAACTCCGGAGGCATCACTCCCCGAAACTCCTCCAATAGAGGGGCTAGGGTCGGCGGCACTGCTGCTTCTACCTTCCCTTTATCTGCACGCACTGCAACTAGGAATGTCTGCTCCCCATGCTTGACACCCTTCTTCAGTTGCATTGCTGATAACACTGAAGACTTGCCTTTCTGCGTAAGGCACTGCACTGTGTGGGACAGGTCTGATCCCATGATCGTCAACGTGTTAAACTTTGGCAGCATCATCACATTCTGGCTTCGCAGAAACTCCATACCCAGAATCACCTTGAAATCGTCCAGGGGCACCACAGAGAAGTTAGCTTTGCCGACCCAACTCCCCACTTGAGTAGCCACATCTCTTGCTTCACCAAGAATGGGCTTGGCCTCAGAATTTACTGTTTTGATAGTCCTCTGCTTTGGCCCAGTTTTCAAGCCCAATCGCTCTGCCTCTTCCAGTGAGACAAAGTTGTGTGTGGCCCCGGAGTCTACCATTGCCGAAGTAGACTTTCCATTCATAATGACTTCTACGTACATAAGTTCCTTACTGACCTGCATGTTCTTAGCTGCGCAACTTCTAGCTGCGTTAATCGATCGCATGGCGCCCATCCTCGGTTGCATGGTCTCAGTGTCACTGCCTTC
>NC_143258.1:26050846-26053346 GCF_984573655.1 Nuphar pumila | reverse complement strand
ATCATGGCACTCCTTGAGTAGCTCTCGGCGGAGGCTTCCCCACCGTGGTACAAAGATGCGCCCCCCTTTTGTTACGAGGAGGCCGTCTTGTAGCCAAAATCGCCGAGTCTTCCCTGCCTGCGCCAGAGAAACAAGGTGTTGTGCGGTCGGATCTTGCTGCGTACCCTCGCGGATGCGGCTCAACAATGCACCCTCCAAATGCACTTCAGAAGACTCCGCACGCACAGCTGCCAGTTCAGCCCTACGGCTCAGGGCATCCGCCACAACATTGGTCTTCCCAACCTTGTACTCCAAGGCAAAGTCGAACTCAGCCAAAAACATCTGCCATCGAGCTTGCTTGGGCGTCAGCTTCTTTTGCGTCTGAAAATAGCTCGTGGCCACATTGTCCGTCTTGACGACGAACTCGGCACCCAAAAGGTAGTGCCGCCAGGTCCTGAGGCAATACACAATGGCGGTCATCTCACGTTCGTGCACTGTGTACCGCCTCTCTGCATCCTTCAGCTTACGACTCTCATATGCGATCGGATGCCCGTCTTGCATAATAACTCCGCCAATGGCAAAGTCTGAGGCATCAGTGTGGACTTCGAAGGGTCTCGAATGATCAGGCAGTCGCAGCACTGGCTCTCTCACTAAGATTTCTTCAAGCCCTCGAAGGCATCTTGGCACGCTCCTGTCCAGAGCCAGACCCGATTTTTCTTCAACAAATCTGTGAGGGGCGCAGCAATGAGGGAATAACCTTCGATGAAACGCCGATAATAATTTGCCAAGCCGAGGAATGACCGCAATTCTGGCACTTTGCTTGGCGGAACCCATTCCTGGATGGCCCTTATCTTCTGCCCATCCATACGCAGCACACCACGCCCCACAACGTGGCCAAAGAAGCTGATCTCCTCCTGCCCGAAGAGACACTTCTCTCGTTTAACACAGAGGTCATTCTCCTTCAGCACCTGAAACACTGTTCGCAAGTGCCCGACATGTTCCTCCATGTTACTGCTGTAGATCACGATATCATCCAAATAGACTACCACAAACTTGTCTAAGTAAGGGTAGAAAATCTGGTTCATTAAAGTCGTGAATGTGGCTGGAGCATTTGTCAACCCGAATGCCATTACTAGAAATTCGTAAGCACCATAGCGGGTGACACAAGTTGTTTTCGGCTCATCACCTTCGGCAATCCTCACCTGCCAGTAACCCGATTGCAGATCTAGCTTGGAAAAGATACGGGCACTGCCTAGCTGATCGAACAAGTCTGCTATCAATGGCAATGGGTACTTGTTCTTCACCGTGACCTTGTTCAAGGCCCGGTAATCCACACATAACCGTTTAGAGCCATCATGTTTCATCTGAAAAAGGACCGGGGCAGCAAATGGGGCTTTTGATGGACGAACAATGCCTGCGTCCAACATCTCGTCTAGCTGCCTGCGCAGCTCCTTCAACTCTGCTGGCCCCATACGGTATGGAACCATTGCGGGAGGCTTTGCTCCCGGGGTCAACTCAATCTTGTGGTCGACCTCGCGTCTTGGCGGAAGACGCTTTGGCAATTCCGGAGGCATCACCCCCCGAAACTCCTCCAATAGAGGGGCTAGGGTCGGCGGCACTGCTGCTTCTACCTTCCCTTCATCTGCACGCACTGCAACTAGAAATGTCTGCTCCCCATGCTTGACACCCTTCTTCAGTTGCATTGCTGATAACACTGAAGACTTGCCTTTCTGCGTAAGGCACTACACTGTGTGGGACAGGTCTGATCCCATGATCGTCAACGTGTTAAACTTTGGCAGCATCATCACATTCTGGCTTCGCAGAAACTCCATACCCAGAATCACCTTGAAATCGTCCAGGGGCACCACAGAGAAGTTGGCTTTGCCGACCCAACTCCCCACTTGAGTAGCCACATCTCTTGCTTCACCAAGAATGGGCTTGGCCTCAGAGTTTACTGTTTTGATAGTCCTCTGCTTTGGCCCAGTTTTCAAGCCCAACCGCTCTGCCTCTTCCCGCGAGACAAAGTTGTGTGTGGCCCCGGAGTCTACCATTGCCGAAGTAGACTTTCCATTCATGATGACTTCTACGTACATAAGTTCCTTACTGACCTGCATGTTCTTAGCTGCGCAACTTCTAGCTGCGTTAATCGATCGCATGGCGCCCATCCTCGGTTGCATGGTCTCAGCGTCACTGCCTTCAGTTCGCTGCATTCTTCCTGTGCAGCATTGGCTTGCCCGTCGTCCTTTACAAGGCGCTTTGGGCATTGCCGGGCGATATGTCTATCACCACAGAACCAACATGTCACAACCGCACCCTTGTTGCTGTTGTTATGCTTCGTGTAGTTCAGTTTCTTTTCGGGTTGATGGCGTGTCGACGCCTCACCTTTATCGTTGCGCTGCTCATCCTTCTTGCCTCCGTGGTCAGGCTTCTTCCCAACTTTGGTTGATGGGGTGAAAGGTTTGCGCTGAGTATCAACTAAGCGCTCCGCCGCCACATATGCATCTTCCAAAATACGAGGGTT
>NC_143258.1:25813346-25825846 GCF_984573655.1 Nuphar pumila | reverse complement strand
TGGTTCTCGACGTCGGATTGCTGGGACTCGCTCAGCGAGTAGCCAAGGGGGACGTGGCTCTTTCCCCTGGCTGGCCGAGGTCGCGTAGAACGCAACCCCGGATCTGCTTCCTCAGTGGCGGCAGCAGCAGGACAGGGCGTGGGACGCCTGCCTGCCTCTTCAACTTCCTTCCACCTTCGCCCGGGCACGCCCTCCGCTGAGGCGTGGCGCTCCACCCCTCCATCCGCAAGGCCCTCGCGCGCACTCCGAGCAACCCACTGCGCAGAGGGTATCCCTTGCCCTCCCGCCTTCACCGCGTCTGGCCTACCCCCGCGGCTCTCTTCGCGCGCCTCTCACAAGGGGTTTCCCCCTCCGCCGCACGGCCCTTCCCGCGCAACACGCGCCCGCAGCGCGTGACGCTCTCTCCGCGCGTAACGCGCCCTCCGCGCGCGACGCGCCCGACGCACAAGTCTCCCGTCGCGCACCTCCCCTCCCCGTTCCTTCGCGCCTTCCTCGTGCGCACTGGGGTCCCGAGCGGAGAACCTCCCCAGAAACGCACATAGCGCGTGGCACGCGCGGCGGCCTTCTCTGCCGAGAAACCCTCCTTCAACCGCGCGCCCTCGCCATCGCCATCGCCGAGCCGCATTCTGCGCATCACCCTGTTACTGCGGGGTGCCCTATCGTGAGCAACCATTGCGCGCAGGGGCTTCCCCCCAGTGCCCAGGGGCCGGCGTTCCGAAGCGCGCCCCCTCCAGCAGCTGCGCCAGTTCGGGCTCGAACTGGTGCACCCCAGTGTGTCGGTTGCCCTTCTACCCGCACCACCGGAGGGCGAAAATTTTCAGGACTTCGATCCGCAGGAGTTATCAACCTGGTATCAAAGCGAACTGCAGATGGACATTCCCGAGCCTTCCCACGATCGTGAACGGCAAGACGATTCCTATCGCCACAGCATGCAAGCTCGGGCAGTAGCCGAGCAAACCCAGATCGACATGGCAAGGGACCGCCAGGAAATGGCAGAGCATCTCAGGCTTCTGCAGCGTGCCATTGCGACCCTGACAGAGCGCATGGACGCAATGGGTGCCTCCATGCGTACCGGACAGGGCACAGGCGGTCTTGACACCAACCCGCAGCACCCCAATGGCGCAGCAGTCCTAGGCACTGCAGGTATGGGTGCGTCCGGTGTGGGTGTAGCAGGCCTGGGCGCACCAGGTTTTGCTGCAGCAGGACGTGGCGCAGCCGGCCCTGGCACAGCAGGCCCAGGCGCAATAGGCCCAGGGACAGCGGATCAACTCAGTATGGACGAAGCAGCAGGCTCTTTTTTTGGTGAGCCACCAAGGCACGCGACGGCAGGGAACTTTTACGGTTATGAACCGAGGCTTAGCCGCAAGGTAAGGTTTGAGATACCCCCGTTTTCTGGGGAGAATGTGCGTGAGTGGCTGTACAAAACAGCTCATTTCTTCACCTGCCACGGCATACCACATGATGCCAAGGTAGATGAGGCAGTGGCCCGCCTCGATGGCAGCGCCCTTAGATGGTACCAATGGGTCGTTGCAGTGCGAGGCAAGCCTACGTGGGATCAATTTGTGACAGGGGTGATGGAACGCTTCGGACCTACCACCCTAGTCAACTACCACGTAGACCTCAAAAACTTGAGACAAAAAGGCAGCCTCGAAGACTACCAAAAAGAATTTGAGGAGCTTTGCACGTTGCTCCCGCATGTAGATCAAGAGACCTTGTTGGGCTCATATACGGGCGGGTTACGTGAGGAGCTGCGAATCGAAGTTTTGGCAGCCAATATAAGATCTCCCGAGGAGGCTTACAAGATTGCCCGATTACATGATGAAAAACAGAAAAGATTATGGGCTGCCAAAAAGCCTCACCGCCTAGCCGACGGGCACGCCAAAGGAAAACCAAGCCAAATGAAACCACGGTTTGCCAAGGGTGCATCACCCTCCACGCCAAAAGTAGAATTCATTACGCGCGCCCAAAGAGAAGACCGAATCAAAAAAGGTCTTTGTTTTAACTGTAATGAAAAATGGTCCAAAGACCACCAATGTAAGAAATTCCACGTGTATCAAGTGAGAGAGGATAGTGGGGACGAAGCAAGTAGCTCCGCTGACTCGGAAGAAGGAGAGGCAAACGAAAATGAGGAGGATTCCACACATGGAATCTCCTACCACGCGCTCTCAGGGGCACCAAGTCCCCAAAGCATGAGGATACGAGGAAAGGTGGGAACGCATGACTTGGATGTCTTGATAGACACCGGAAGCACACACAATTTCATTCGTGAGAGCCTTGTGCTAGCCTTGGGATGCAAATTCAAGGAACATCCCGCGTTCGATGTTATGGTGGGGGACGGCTCCCACCTCAAATGTAGAGAGGTATGCGGTGACGTTCCCCTACAACTTCAAGAGAGTGGGTTTGAGGTAGATCTTTACGTCATTCCCATGAAGGGAGCGGATGTCGTCCTTGGAATGCAATGGTTGAAGGGATTAGGACAGGTTGTATGGGATTTTTCCTCCATGGAAATGAAGTTTCAAAATGAAGGAAGGGAGGTCAAGCTTGCGGGGGTCAAAGCCCCTACGGCCACCGCTATCGAATCCACCGCTGCGCTTAAACTATTGCGGGGTAACCATGCAGCATACCTCCTCACGGCCCAATCCGTGGACCCTAGCCAAGAAAAGACCCCCCAAGCGGTCTCTTCAGAGTTAGCTCAAGTGCTAGAAGAATTCGCAGACGTGTTTAAAGAACCATGCGGTCTGCCCCCCACTAGGTCCCAGGATCATCGTATTCCTCTAAAGGCCGGGAGTGGTCCCGTATCAGTGAGACCTTACCGGTATGCCCATTCCCAAAAGGGGGAAATAGAGAGACTTGTGCAAGAAATGGTCGATCAAAGAATCATCCGACCTAGCTCAAGCCCCTATTCATCCCCAGTTCTATTGGTAAAAAAGAAGGATGGGGGATGGCGTTTCTGCGTGGACTATCGAGCTCTGAATGATACCACCATAAAAGATAAATTCCCGATCCCTGTTATTGAGGAGCTACTCGACGAGCTCCATGGCACTAGGTACTTCACGAAGTTGGACTTAAGGTCCGGCTATCATCAAGTGCGCATGAGCGAAGAAGACGTTCCTAAAACTGCCTTTCGCACCCATGAAGGGCATTACGAATTCTTGGTCATGCCGTTTGGGCTAACCAACGCCCCAGCTACCTTCCAAGGCATCATGAATGACATTTTTCGGGGTTCTCTACGGAGGTATGTGCTTGTGTTCTTTGATGACATACTTGTCTATAGTAAGTCATGGGGAGAACACTTAAGGCACGTTAGGGAGGTGTTGGACACATTAAGAAAACACCATTTGCATGCAAAAATGTCTAAATGTCTTTTCGGCCAGCGCGAAGTTAGCTACTTAGGCCACATTGTGACCGGCCACGGGATTCAAGCCGACCCGGATAAGATCCAAGCCATGATAGATTGGCCGCTTCCCCATACCATTCGGGGACTTCGCGGTTTTCTGGGCCTCACCGGCTATTATAGGCGGTTTGTAAAAGGCTATGGGCACTTAGCCCAGCCCCTCACCAGCCTCCTCAAAAAGGATAGTTTCCAATGGGTGAGCAGAAGCACAGAGGCTTTTGAAAAACTAAAGGTGGCCATGACACAAGCCCCGGTCCTAGCAGTTCCCGATTTTTCCAAACAATTCGTAGTGGAAACTGATGCTTGCGATTCAGGAGTGGGGGCAGTCCTAACCCAAGAAGGACACCCCATAGCATTCATGAGCAAATCCATGCCCAATCGCAGCAAGGCACTTTCTACTTACGACAAGGAAATGCTGGCCATCGTGTTGGCCATTGATAAATGGAGACCCTACCTCCTTGGAAGGAAATTTCTGGTGCGTACGGACCATCGAAGCTTGAAATTTCTATTAGGGCAAAGAATCACCACCCCGAACCAACAAAAATGGATAGCCAAGGTCTTGGGGTATGACTTCGATATCGAGTACAAAAAGGGGCTCGAAAACAAGGCGGCCGATGCTCTTTCAAGGAAATTTGAGGACTCACATACAATGCACACACTCACCACTTTTACAAATGATGTAAGAAGCAAAATATGTGAATCTCAAGGGAGGGATAGAGAAACGCAACAAAAAATTCAAGAAATCCGCGAGGACCCCCAGGCTCACCCTCACTTCCAAGAGAAAGGAGGGGTTCTTTACCACAAAGGAAGGATCTACCTCCCAAGTGGCGATGAACTCACCAAGGATCTCATTAAAGAGTGCCACGACACTCTTCAAGCGGGTCATGGGGGTGTTTCTAAGACATACCAAAAACTCAAAAAACTTTTTTTTTGGAAGGGAATGAAAAAAGATGTGAAAACCTACGTGAAAGAGTGCCCTACGTGTCAAGCCAACAAGTATGAGAGGATCAAACCCCCGGGGCTGCTTCAGCCCCTACCTATTCCGGAGGGGGCATGGCAAGATATTTCAATGGACTTCATTGAGAACCTCCCATGTTCTGGAAAGAAAGAATCCATTTTTGTCATAGTGGATAGGTTCACCAAATATGCCCACTTCGTGGCCCTCCCAAAAGACCATACTACTCACAAAGTGTTGGACGTTTTTTTAGAGAATGTGGTCAAATTGCATGGTCTGCCCAAAAGCATTGTGAGCGATCGGGACTCACTCTTTTTAAATCAATTGTGGGAGGAATACTTTCAATGAAGTGGAACTCGACTCCGATTCAGCACTTCCAACCATCCCCAAACGGATGGGCAAACAGAAGTGGTAAACCGGATTCTTGCATCCTACTTAAGGTGTTTTACCAGTGATCGACCCACTCAGTGGGCTGCCTATCTCCTTTGGGCAGAATATGCGTACAATACGAGCTTCCAATCCTCCATCGGCCTCACCCCATTCGAAGCCTTGTATGGGTACCCCCCGCCATCCATCATCTCCTATGAACATGGGAGTGCCGATTCGTTGGACGTAGATCAAGAACTGCGAAACCGTGATGAAATAAGAGCCATCCTCAAGGCCAACATCGCCCAGGCACAACAGCGAATGAAGCGAATCTATGACAAGGGGCGACTAGATAGGAACTTTGAAGAAGGCGATTGGGTATGGCTTAAACGAGCTCAACGGGGGCAAAGGTCCCTCTTCGGACAACCCTACACCAAACTACTTCCACGGTACTATGGGCCATTTCGGATTGAGAAAAAAGTCGGCAGGGTGGCCTACCTTCTTGATCTACCCCAAGAGGTTAAGATACACCCCGTGTTCCACGTTTCCAGGCTAAAGCCATTCTATGGGACGCCGCCAGCAACCATTGAAATTCCGCAAGATAATGACGCACCCCTTCCCACCAAGATCTTGAAGACGAAAAGGTTAAGACGTGGAGGAGGGCGCCTGGTAAAAAAGCACTTGGTAGAAATGGACAACGGAGGTACAAAGACGGCCAGTTGGAAGTGGGAGAGTGACCTTCGGAAGGACTACCCGGGGTTCTTGGCTTGAGGGCAAGCAAGTCGGAAGCATGGTGGGATTTGATACGATTCCACTAGGAGGGCTGCACCAACTGGGTGCATTGGAAGACCGCACCAACTGGGAGAGAGCTGCACCAACTGGGTGCAGCTGGAAGACCGCACCAACTGGGAGCATAGACCCACGTTGTGCGCAAGACAGGGGTGGCGTATGCAGTCAACCCAGCAGAAGGCAGGGCGCAGGCAGTGTGCCAGGATCGGATGGCGTGTGTAAGTGGTAGTGCAGATGACTGTGCGCTGGCAGGAGGCAAGCGCAGGGTCTGGCCAGGGCCAGTGTCAGCAGCCCCTGCGGCAGGTGCGCCGCAGGGGCCTTTTTTGGCAAAGTCCCAGCAGCCCCTGCGGCAGGTGCGCCGCAGGGGCCTTTTGTAGCAGAGCTCCTCAGGCACCCGTTGCATGCAACCTCGGGACTGAACCCTGCGCATTGTGCAGAGGTCTGGGTTGTTTCAGAGAGCCGTTGGGGGCTCTCCTTTTGGTTTTGGGCGCTCCAGCAATGGAGGACCGTTGTTTTGTAATGGCTATAAGCCTTCCCTGTTGCTTGGTTGAAAGATATGGAATTTTTGGAACGACAGCACCTTCGAGTTGCCTCTGCTCTTCCTCATTCCCTCACGCTCCTGTAGGTGTCGACCTGGAGCTGGACTCACCCCGTGAGTAGCTGAAGGGCGTGGCTCTCTCTTCAGCCGGCCGACTGTCGCGTGGTTCTCGACGTCGGATTGCTGGGACTCGCTCAGCGAGTAGCCAAGGGGGACGTGGCTCTTTCCCCTGGCTGGCCGAGGTCGCGTAGAACGCAACCCCGGATCTGCTTCCTCAGTGGCGGCAGCAGCAGGACAGGGCGTGGGACGCCTGCCTGCCTCTTCAACTTCCTTCCACCTTCGCCCGGGCACGCCCTCCGCTGAGGCGTGGCGCTCCACCCCTCCATCCGCAAGGCCCTCGCGCGCACTCCGAGCAACGCACTGCGCAGAGGGTATCCCTTGCCCTCCCGCCTTCACCGCGTCTGGCCTACCCCCGCGGCTCTCTTCGCGCGCCTCTCACAAGGGGTTTCCCCCTCCGCCGCACGGCCCTTCCCGCGCAACACGCGCCCGCAGCGCGTGACGCTCTCTCCGCGCGTAACGCGCCCTCCGCGCGCGACGCACCCGACGCACAAGTCTCCCGTCGCGCACCTCCCCTCCCCGTTCCTTCGCGCCTTCCTCGTGCGCACCGGGGTCCCGAGCGGAGAACCTCCCCAGAAACGCACATAGCGTGTGGCACGCGCGGCGGCCTTCTCTGCCGAGAAACCCTCCTTCAACCGCGCGCCCTCGCCATCGCCATCGCCGAGCCGCATTCTGCGCATCACCCTGTTACTGCGGGGTGCCCTATCGTGAGCAACCATTGCGCGCAGGGGCTTCCCCCCAGTGCCCAGGGGCCGGCGTTCCGAAGCGCGCCCCCTCCAGCAGCTGCGCCAGTTCGGGCTCGAACTGGTGCACCCCAGTGTGTCGGTTGCCCTTCTACCCGCACCACCGGAGGGCGAAAATTTTCAGGACTTCGATCCGCAGGAGTTATCAACCTGGTATCAAAGCGAACTGCAGATGGACATTCCCGAGCCTTCCCACGATCGTGAACGGCAAGACGATTCCTATCGCCACAGCATGCAAGCTCGGGCAGTAGCCGAGCAAACCCAGATCGACATGGCAAGGGACCGCCAGGAAATGGCAGAGCATCTCAGGCTTCTGCAGCGTGCCATTGCGACCCTGACAGAGCGCATGGACGCAATGGGTGCCTCCATGCGTACCGGACAGGGCACAGGCGGTCTTGACACCAACCCGCAGCACCCCAATGGCGCAGCAGTCCTAGGCACTGCAGGTATGGGTGCGTCCGGTGTGGGTGTAGCAGGCCTGGGCGCACCAGGTTTTGCTGCAGCAGGACGTGGCGCAGCCGGCCCTGGCACAGCAGGCCCAGGCGCAATAGGCCCAGGGACAGCGGATCAACTCAGTATGGACGAAGCAGCAGGCTCTTTTTTTGGTGAGCCACCAAGGCACGCGACGGCAGGGAACTTTTACGGTTATGAACCGAGGCTTAGCCGCAAGGTAAGGTTTGAGATACCCCCGTTTTCTGGGGAGAATGTGCGTGAGTGGCTGTACAAAACAGCTCATTTCTTCACCTGCCACGGCATACCACATGATGCCAAGGTAGATGAGGCAGTGGCCCGCCTCGATGGCAGCGCCCTTAGATGGTACCAATGGGTCGTTGCAGTGCGAGGCAAGCCTACGTGGGATCAATTTGTGACAGGGGTGATGGAACGCTTCGGACCTACCACCCTAGTCAACTACCACGTAGACCTCAAAAACTTGAGACAAAAAGGCAGCCTCGAAGACTACCAAAAAGAATTTGAGGAGCTTTGCACGTTGCTCCCGCATGTAGATCAAGAGACCTTGTTGGGCTCATATACGGGCGGGTTACGTGAGGAGCTGCGAATCGAAGTTTTGGCAGCCAATATAAGATCTCCCGAGGAGGCTTACAAGATTGCCCGATTATATGATGAAAAACAGAAAAGATTATGGGCTGCCAAAAAGCCTCACCGCCTAGCCGACGGGCACGCCAAAGGAAAACCAAGCCAAATGAAACCACGGTTTGCCAAGGGTGCATCACCCTCCACGCCAAAAGTAGAATTCATTACGCGCGCCCAAAGAGAAGACCGAATCAAAAAAGGTCTTTGTTTTAACTGTAATGAAAAATGGTCCAAAGACCACCAATGTAAGAAATTCCACGTGTATCAAGTGAGAGAGGATAGTGGGGACGAAGCAAGTAGCTCCGCTGACTCGGAAGAAGGAGAGGCAAACGAAAATGAGGAGGATTCCACACATGGAATCTCCTACCACGCGCTCTCAGGGGCACCAAGTCCCCAAAGCATGAGGATACGAGGAAAGGTGGGAACGCATGACTTGGATGTCTTGATAGACACCGGAAGCACACACAATTTCATTCGTGAGAGCCTTGTGCTAGCCTTGGGATGCAAATTCAAGGAACATCCCGCGTTCGATGTTATGGTGGGGGACGGCTCCCACCTCAAATGTAGAGAGGTATGCGGTGACGTTCCCCTACAACTTCAAGAGAGTGGGTTTGAGGTAGATCTTTACGTCATTCCCATGAAGGGAGCGGATGTCGTCCTTGGAATGCAATGGTTGAAGGGATTAGGACAGGTTGTATGGGATTTTTCCTCCATGGAAATGAAGTTTCAAAATGAAGGAAGGGAGGTCAAGCTTGCGGGGGTCAAAGCCCCTACGGCCACCGCTATCGAATCCACCGCTGCGCTTAAACTATTGCGGGGTAACCATGCAGCATACCTCCTCACGGCCCAATCCGTGGACCCTAGCCAAGAAAAGACCCCCCAAGCGGTCTCTTCAGAGTTAGCTCAAGTGCTAGAAGAATTCGCAGACGTGTTTAAAGAACCATGCGGTCTGCCCCCCACTAGGTCCCAGGATCATCGTATTCCTCTAAAGGCCGGGAGTGGTCCCGTATCAGTGAGACCTTACCGGTATGCCCATTCCCAAAAGGGGGAAATAGAGAGACTTGTGCAAGAAATGGTCGATCAAAGAATCATCCGACCTAGCTCAAGCCCCTATTCATCCCCAGTTCTATTGGTAAAAAAGAAGGATGGGGGATGGCGTTTCTGCGTGGACTATCGAGCTCTGAATGATACCACCATAAAAGATAAATTCCCGATCCCTGTTATTGAGGAGCTACTCGACGAGCTCCATGGCACTAGGTACTTCACGAAGTTGGACTTAAGGTCCGGCTATCATCAAGTGCGCATGAGCGAAGAAGACGTTCCTAAAACTGCCTTTCGCACCCATGAAGGGCATTACGAATTCTTGGTCATGCCGTTTGGGCTAACCAACGCCCCAGCTACCTTCCAAGGCATCATGAATGACATTTTTCGGGGTTCTCTACGGAGGTATGTGCTTGTGTTCTTTGATGACATACTTGTCTATAGTAAGTCATGGGGAGAACACTTAAGGCACGTTAGGGAGGTGTTGGACACATTAAGAAAACACCATTTGCATGCAAAAATGTCTAAATGTCTTTTCGGCCAGCGCGAAGTTAGCTACTTAGGCCACATTGTGACCGGCCACGGGATTCAAGCCGACCCGGATAAGATCCAAGCCATGATAGATTGGCCGCTTCCCCATACCATTCGGGGACTTCGCGGTTTTCTGGGCCTCACCGGCTATTATAGGCGGTTTGTAAAAGGCTATGGGCACTTAGCCCAGCCCCTCACCAGCCTCCTCAAAAAGGATAGTTTCCAATGGGTGAGCAGAAGCACAGAGGCTTTTGAAAAACTAAAGGTGGCCATGACACAAGCCCCGGTCCTAGCAGTTTCCGATTTTTCCAAACAATTCGTAGTGGAAACTGATGCTTGCGATTCAGGAGTGGGGGCAGTCCTAACCCAAGAAGGACACCCCATAGCATTCATGAGCAAATCCATGCCCAATCGCAGCAAGGCACTTTCTACTTACGACAAGGAAATGCTGGCCATCGTGTTGGCCATTGATAAATGGAGACCCTACCTCCTTGGAAGGAAATTTCTGGTGCGTACGGACCATCGAAGCTTGAAATTTCTATTAGGGCAAAGAATCACCACCCCGAACCAACAAAAATGGATAGCCAAGGTCTTGGGGTATGACTTCGATATCGAGTACAAAAAGGGGCTCGAAAACAAGGCGGCCGATGCTCTTTCAAGGAAATTTGAGGACTCACATACAATGCACACACTCACCACTTTTACAAATGATGTAAGAAGCAAAATATGTGAATCTCAAGGGAGGGATAGAGAAACGCAACAAAAAATTCAAGAAATCCGCGAGGACCCCCAGGCTCACCCTCACTTCCAAGAGAAAGGAGGGGTTCTTTACCACAAAGGAAGGATCTACCTCCCAAGTGGCGATGAACTCACCAAGGATCTCATTAAAGAGTGCCACGACACTCTTCAAGCGGGTCATGGGGGTGTTTCTAAGACATACCAAAAACTCAAAAAACTTTTTTTTTGGAAGGGAATGAAAAAAGATGTGAAAACCTACGTGAAAGAGTGCCCTACGTGTCAAGCCAACAAGTATGAGAGGATCAAACCCCCGGGGCTGCTTCAGCCCCTACCTATTCCGGAGGGGGCATGGCAAGATATTTCAATGGACTTCATTGAGAACCTCCCATGTTCTGGAAAGAAAGAATCCATTTTTGTCATAGTGGATAGGTTCACCAAATATGCCCACTTCGTGGCCCTCCCAAAAGACCATACTACTCACAAAGTGTTGGACATTTTTTTAGAGAATGTGGTCAAATTGCATGGTCTGCCCAAAAGCATTGTGAGCGATCGGGACTCACTCTTTTTAAATCAATTGTGGGAGGAATACTTTCAACGAAGTGGAACTCGACTCCGATTCAGCACTTCCAACCATCCCCAAACGGATGGGCAAACAGAAGTGGTAAACCGGATTCTTGCATCCTACTTAAGGTGTTTTACCAGTGATCGACCCACTCAGTGGGCTGCCTATCTCCTTTGGGCAGAATATGCGTACAATACGAGCTTCCAATCCTCCATCGGCCTCACCCCATTCGAAGCCTTGTATGGGTACCCCCCGCCATCCATCATCTCTTATGAACATGGGAGTGCCGATTCGTTGGACGTAGATCAAGAACTGCGAAACCGTGATGAAATAAGAGCCATCCTCAAGGCCAACATCGCCCAGGCACAACAGCGAATGAAGCGAATCTATGACAAGGGGCGACTAGATAGGAACTTTGAAGAAGGCGATTGGGTATGGCTTAAACGAGCTCAACGGGGGCAAAGGTCCCTCTTCGGACAACCCTACACCAAACTACTTCCACGGTACTATGGGCCATTTCGGATTGAGAAAAAAGTCGGCAGGGTGGCCTACCTTCTTGATCTACCCCAAGAGGTTAAGATACACCCCGTGTTCCACGTTTCCAGGCTAAAGCCATTCTATGGGACGCCGCCAGCAACCATTGAAATTCCGCAAGATAATGACGCACCCCTTCCCACCAAGATCTTGAAGACGAAAAGGTTAAGACGTGGAGGAGGGCGCCTGGTAAAAAAGCACTTGGTAGAAATGGACAACGGAGGTACAAAGACGGCCAGTTGGAAGTGGGAGAGTGACCTTCGGAAGGACTACCCGGGGTTCTTGGCTTGAGGGCAAGCAAGTCGGAAGCATGGTGGGATTTGATACGATTCCACTAGGAGGGCTGCACCAACTGGGTGCATTGGAAGACCGCACCAACTGGGAGAGAGCTGCACCAACTGGGTGCAGCTGGAAGACCGCACCAACTGGGAGCATAGACCCACGTTGTGCGCAAGACAGGGGTGGCGTATGCAGTCAACCCAGCAGAAGGCAGGGCGCAGGCAGTGTGCCAGGATCGGATGGCGTGTGTAAGTGGTAGTGCAGATGACTGTGCGCTGGCAGGAGGCCAGCGCAGGGTCTGGCCAGGGCCAGTGTCAGCAGCCCCTGCGGCAGGTGCGCCGCAGGGGCCTTTTTTGGCAAAGTCCCAGCAGCCCCTGCGGCAGGTGCGCCGCAGGGGCCTTTTGTAGCAGAGCTCCTCAGGCACCCGTTGCATGCAACCTCGGGACTGAACCCTGCGCATTGTGCAGAGGTCTGGGTTGTTTCAGAGAGCCGTTGGGGGCTCTCCTTTTGGTTTTGGGCGCTCCAGCAATGGAGGACCGTTGTTTTGTAATGGCTATAAGCCTTCCCTGTTGCTTGGTTGAAAGATATGGAATTTTTGGAACGACAGCACCTTCGAGTTGCCTCTGCTCTTCCTCATTCCCTCACGCTCCTGTAGGTGTCGACCTGGAGCTGGACTCACCCCGTGAGTAGCTGAAGGGCGTGGCTCTCTCTTCAGCCGTCCGACTGTCGCGTGGTTCTCGACGTTGGATTGCTGGGACTCGCTCAGCGAGTAGCCAAGGGGGACGTGGCTCTTTCCCCTGGCTGGCCGAGGTCGCGTAGAA
>NC_143258.1:23097124-23102124 GCF_984573655.1 Nuphar pumila | reverse complement strand
TGAAACAACCCAGACCTCTGCACAATGCGCAGGGTTCAGTCCCGAGGTTGCATGCAATGGGTGCCTGAGGAGCTCTGCTACAAAAGGCCTCTGCGGCGCACCTGCCGCAGGGGCTGCTGGGACTTTGCCAAAAAAGGCCCCTGCGGCGCACCTGCCGCAGGGGCTGCTGACACTGGCCCTGGCCAGACCCTGCGCTGGCCTCCTGCCAGCGCACAGTCATCTGCACTACCACTTACACACGCCATCCGATCCTGGCACACTGCCTGCGCCCTGCCTTCTGCTGGGTTGACTGCATACGCCACCCCTGTCTTGCGCACAACGTGGGTCTATGCTCCCAGTTGGTGCGGTCTTCCAATGCACCCAGTTGGTGCAGCCCTCCTAGTGGAATCGTATCAAATCCCACCATGCTTCTGACTTGCTTGCCCTCAAGCCAAGAACCCCGGGTAGTCCTTCCGAAGGTCACTCTCCCACTTCCAACTGGCCGTCTTTGTACCTCCGTTGTCCATTTCTACCAAGTGCTTTTTTACCAGGCGCCCTCCTCCACGTCTTAACCTTTTCGTCTTCAAGATCTTGGTGGGAAGGGGTGCGTCATTATCTTGCGGAATTTCAATGGTTGCTGGCGGCGTCCCATAGAATGGCTTTAGCCTGGAAACGTGGAACACGGGGTGTATCTTAACCTCTTGGGGTAGATCAAGAAGGTAGGCCACCCTGCCGACTTTTTTCTCAATCCGAAATGGCCCATAGTACCGTGGAAGTAGTTTGGTGTAGGGTTGTCCGAAGAGGGACCTTTGCCCCCGTTGAGCTCGTTTAAGCCATACCCAATCGCCTTCTTCAAAGTTCCTATCTAGTCGCCCCTTGTCATAGATTCGCTTCATTCGCTGTTGTGCCTGGGCGATGTTGGCCTTGAGGATGGCTCTTATTTCATCACGGTTTCGCAGTTCTTGATCTACGTCCAACGAATCGGCACTCCCATGTTCATAGGAGATGATGGATGGCGGGGGGTACCCATACAAGGCTTCGAATGGGGTGAGGCCGATGGAGGATTGGAAGCTCGTATTGTACGCATATTCTGCCCAAAGGAGATAGGCAGCCCACTGAGTGGGTCGATCACTGGTAAAACACCGTAAGTAGGATGCAAGAATCCGGTTTACCACTTCTGTTTGCCCATCCGTTTGGGGATGGTTGGAAGTGCTGAATCGGAGTCGAGTTCCACTTCGTTGAAAGTATTCCTCCCACAATTGATTTAAAAAGAGTGAGTCCCGATCGCTCACAATGCTTTTGGGCAGACCATGCAATTTGACCACATTCTCTAAAAAAACGTCCAACACTTTGTGAGTAGTATAGTCTTTTGGGAGGGCCACGAAGTGGGCATATTTGGTGAACCTATCCACTATGACAAAAATGGATTCTTTCTTTCCAGAACATGGGAGGTTCTCAATGAAGTCCATTGAAATATCTTGCCATGCCCCCTCCGGAATAGGTAGGGGCTGAAGCAGCCCCGGGGGTTTGATCCTCTCATACTTGTTGGCTTGACACGTAGGGCACTCTTTCACGTAGGTTTTCACATCTTTTTTCATTCCCTTCCAAAAAAAAAGTTTTTTGAGTTTTTGGTATGTCTTAGAAACACCCCCATGACCCGCTTGAAGAGTGTCGTGGCACTCTTTAATGAGATCCTTGGTGAGTTCATCGCCACTTGGGAGGTAGATCCTTCCTTTGTGGTAAAGAACCCCTCCTTTCTCTTGGAAGTGAGGGTGAGCCTGGGGGTCCTCGCGGATTTCTTGAATTTTTTGTTGCGTTTCTCTATCCCTCCCTTGAGATTCACATATTTTGCTTCTTACATCATTTGTAAAAGTGGTGAGTGTGTGCATTGTATGTGAGTCCTCAAATTTCCTTGAAAGAGCATCGGCCGCCTTGTTTTCGAGCCCCTTTTTGTACTCGATATCGAAGTCATACCCCAAGACCTTGGCTATCCATTTTTGTTGGTTCGGGGTGGTGATTCTTTGCCCTAATAGAAATTTCAAGCTTCGATGGTCCGTACGCACCAGAAATTTCCTTCCAAGGAGGTAGGGTCTCCATTTATCAATGGCCAACACGATGGCCAACATTTCCTTGTCGTAAGTAGAAAGTGCCTTGCTGCGATTGGGCATGGATTTGCTCATGAATGCTATGGGGTGTCCTTCTTGGGTTAGGACTGCCCCCACTCCTGAATCGCAAGCATCAGTTTCCACTACGAATTGTTTGGAAAAATCGGGAACTGCTAGGACCGGGGCTTGTGTCATGGCCACCTTTAGTTTTTCAAAAGCCTCTGTGCTTCTGCTCACCCATTGGAAACTATCCTTTTTGAGGAGGCTGGTGAGGGGCTGGGCTAAGTGCCCATAGCCTTTTACAAACCGCCTATAATAGCCGGTGAGGCCCAGAAAACCGCGAAGTCCCCGAATGGTATGGGGAAGCGGCCAATCTATCATGGCTTGGATCTTATCCGGGTCGGCTTGAATCCCGTGGCCGGTCACAATGTGGCCTAAGTAGCTAACTTCGCGCTGGCCGAAAAGACATTTAGACATTTTTGCATGCAAATGGTGTTTTCTTAATGTGTCCAACACCTCCCTAACGTGCCTTAAGTGTTCTCCCCATGACTTACTATAGACAAGTATGTCATCAAAGAACACAAGCACATACCTCCGTAGAGAACCCCGAAAAATGTCATTCATGATGCCTTGGAAGGTAGCTGGGGCGTTGGTTAGCCCAAACGGCATGACCAAGAATTCGTAATGCCCTTCATGGGTGCGAAAGGCAGTTTTAGGAACGTCTTCTTCGCTCATGCGCACTTGATGATAGCCGGACCTTAAGTCCAACTTCGTGAAGTACCTAGTGCCATGGAGCTCGTCGAGTAGCTCCTCAATAACAGGGATCGGGAATTTATCTTTTATGGTGGTATCATTCAGAGCTCGATAGTCCACGCAGAAACGCCATCCCCCATCCTTCTTTTTTACCAATAGAACTGGGGATGAATAGGGGCTTGAGCTAGGTCGGATGATTCTTTGATCGACCATTTCTTGCACAAGTCTCTCTATTTCCCCCTTTTGGGAATGGGCATACCGGTAAGGTCTCACTGATACGGGACCACTCCCGGCCTTTAGAGGAATACGATGATCCTGGGACCTAGTGGGGGGCAGACCGCATGGTTCTTTAAACACGTCTGCGAATTCTTCTAGCACTTGAGCTAACTCTGAAGAGACCGCTTGGGGGGTCTTTTCTTGGCTAGGGTCCACGGATTGGGCCGTGAGGAGGTATGCTGCATGGTTACCCCGCAATAGTTTAAGCACAGCGGTGGATTCGATAGCGGTGGCCGTAGGGGCTTTGACCCCCGCAAGCTTGACCTCCCTTCCTTCATTTTGAAACTTCATTTCCATGGAGGAAAAATCCCATACAACCTGTCCTAATCCCTTCAACCATTGCATTCCAAGGACGACATCCGCTCCCTTCATGGGAATGACGTAAAGATCTACCTCAAACCCACTCTCTTGAAGTTGTAGGGGAACGTCACCGCATACCTCTCTACATTTGAGGTGGGAGCCGTCCCCCACCATAACATCGAACGCGGGATGTTCCTTGAATTTGCATCCCAAGGCTAGCACAAGGCTCTCACGAATGAAATTGTGTGTGCTTCCGGTGTCTATCAAGACATCCAAGTCATGCGTTCCCACCTTTCCTCGTATCCTCATGCTTTGGGGACTTGGTGCCCCTGAGAGCGCGTGGTAGGAGATTCCATGTGTGGAATCCTCCTCATTTTCGTTTGCCTCTCCTTCTTCCGAGTCAGCGGAGCTACTTGCTTCGTCCCCACTATCCTCTCTCACTTGATACACGTGGAATTTCTTACATTGGTGGTCTTTGGACCATTTTTCATTACAGTTAAAACAAAGACCTTTTTTGATTCGGTCTTCTCTTTGGGCGCGCGTAATGAATTCTACTTTTGGCGTGGAGGGTGATGCACCCTTGGCAAACCGTGGTTTCATTTGGCTTGGTTTTCCTTTGGCGTGCCCGTCGGCTAGGCGGTGAGGCTTTTTGGCAGCCCATAATCTTTTCTGTTTTTCATCATGTAATCGGGCAATCTTGTAAGCCTCCTCGGGAGATCTTATATTGGCTGCCAAAACTTCGATTCGCAGCTCCTCACGTAACCCGCCCGTATATGAGCCCAACAAGGTCTCTTGATCTACATGCGGGAGCAACGTGCAAAGCTCCTCAAATTCTTTTTGGTAGTCTTCGAGGCTGCCTTTTTGTCTCAAGTTTTTGAGGTCTACGTGGTAGTTGACTAGGGTGGTAGGTCCGAAGCGTTCCATCACCCCTGTCACAAATTGATCCCACGTAGGCTTGCCTCGCACTGCAACGACCCATTGGTACCTTCTAAGGGCGCTGCCATCGAGGCGGGCCACTGCCTCATCTACCTTGGCATCATGTGGTATGCCGTGGCAGGTGAAGAAATGAGCTGTTTTGTACAGCCACTCACGCACATTCTCCCCAGAAAACGGGGGTATCTCAAACCTTACCTTGCGGCTAAGCCTCGGTTCATAACCGTAAAAGTTCCCTGCCGTCGCGTGCCTTGGTGGCTCACCAAAAAAAGAGCCTGCTGCTTCGTCCATACTGAGTTGATCCGCTGTCCCTGGGCCTATTGCGCCTGGGCCTGCTGCGCCAGGGCCGGCTGCGCCACGTCCTGCTGCAGCAAAACCTGGTGCGCCCAGGCCTGCTACACCCACACCGGACGCACCCATACCTGCAGTGCCTAGGACTGCTGCGCCATTGGGGTGCTGCGGGTTGGTGTCAAGACCGCCTGTGCCCTGTCCGGTACGCATGGAGGCACCCATTGCGTCCATGCGCTCTGTCAGGGTCGCAATGGCACGCTGCAGAAGCCTGAGATGCTCTGCCATTTCCTGGCGGTCCCTTGCCATGTCGATCTGGGTTTGCTCGGCTACTGCCCGAGCTTGCATGCTGTGGCGATAGGAATC
>NC_143258.1:22622124-22632124 GCF_984573655.1 Nuphar pumila | reverse complement strand
GGCTATGGCCAAGGGTTCCTGCAACCTTGATGGATGCAAAGTACGCACAACGGTGCGCATCCATTTCCCGAATTAAGCGTGGCGATTTCCTACCAAAGAGGGGAGATGCCGCTGAAATGGATAAAAGAAACGCACGCTTTCTCCGTAAAAGAGAGGAAGTGCTGCTGAAATTTCTGAAGAAGCTATGAATAGCTCAGAAAGAACGTAGCAGGATACTCTGACATATAGCAGAGTGCTACCCAGTTCATGGTTTGCCCTCTACAACGTAGAAGGGTTTGTCGCACCACTGCCGGTAGAGCAGGGGAGGTGCTGACGAAATGGTTGGCAGAAGAGCTGCCGGAACCAATGGAACGGCATAATGATGTCCGTTGATGGAACGATGCCAGATCGGCTCGTATCCTTGTGCCTGCAAGGGCACCTTGCTCGTAAGGGCCGCTGAGCCGGAGTAGAGGTTGCGCCTTGGCTAGGTTTGGACTCGTTGCGTAAAAACACGCCGAGTAGCCGATCTATTTAGATCGAGTCATATGCATGCTCATTGAGAACGGTTACACAACCAGACTCGTAAGGGCCGAAGAGCCAGAGTGTGTTGTTTCCACCCAAAGAGGTGTGATGCTCGTGGTGGCCGAAGTGCCAAAGAGCGGTGTTCTGCATGCATATGAATAAGACTTAAGGTCGCACATACCCCGCGGTTGAAAATCGTGTTAGGGGTACCCCCTCAGTAATGACTGTGTTGGGAAAGACTGAATGGGGTCGGGTACATACTCCCGTAGTGCTGAAAGCACGGGCTGCCTAAATGGCATGCAGATTCTGTCCAAGTAATTGTAAGACTGGCAGACCCCTTCAGGAATTATGCTCACTGTGGAATGACAGTGATGGTACAGCCTTGAGTGACATGTATTTTACTTTGAACCTGATAGAGTCCACGATGGCCTCAGTCACTCATGGGTTTTGGGGTCGTGGTTATCCTTAAGATCTAAGGATTGAACCCAACTACTGCAAGTAGAGGATGCATCCGAATATGGGCCTAGTAGGATTCTCCCAGTTGAAACACACTGCCCTACTATGGATAGGGTCAACAGGCCTCTGGGGTATCTAAAATACATAGAATAATCAACCCCCAGAACGTCGCGTTGATGCCCGGACAATAGCTCTACCTGCGTACCAAAGGCGGGAGCGGTTAATTATCAAAACAATGCATTAGCTTAGGTACAGCGATGCTTTGAATGTATGAGTGGATGACGTGTTGAGTCAGTCCTGCATAACCTTTGTGAATGTGTCATGTTCGGTATACTACTGGACCGACTGGGCAAAGACCCGTGTTGTATCCGCACGACTAAGCGAAACTCGAGGAGTTGTCCTTAGATGCGTGGGATACGGATGTGCCAAGTATGAAGACTTGAGCTAGACATCACTTTGAGACTCGAAAGAGGTCATGGCTAAGTCGTGGAGACTTATGCGGCTATTCAAATCACAGCCCTGAAAAGGCTTGCTCTAAGTCATGAAGACTTGAGCGGATGTTCAACTCATAGCCCTGAGGAGGCTCCTGCGATATACGCTAAGTCTTGGAGGCTTGAGCGTCGTTATTGCGCATTGCGACCCTGAGTGGTCATTATCGTATTTAAGTTGAATGGATGTATGACTGCATGCTTACCAGACCATCAGTGGTTCTGACCCCGTTTTATGGGGATTTCAGGTGTTGGACCTGCGTGGCGATATGCGGAGCAAGGCGGCATCGAGTTCCAGGGTTTCTCTAGACAGAGTTGTACTGCTTCCTTTTATTGAACCTACACTGCTTTTCTAAGCAGTAGTGTTGTAATAAACATGAGTTTTCGATAAAATGGAACACCTTGGTGGTCAATGAATTGCTTGGCCACATACCTGCAACGTGCTCGGAGTTTTCTAAAACCGACGACTCATTATCGTCTTATTCCGCTGCTAAAAGCTTTTCTAAGTTCCGCTGCAAAGAAAAAAAAAAGAAATTCATGAAAATTTTAACTTAGCTTTGTTTTGAAAATCCGGGGCGTTACAGAATTGGTATCAAAGCATGAGTCTGAGAAACCTGGTTCAAGATCCGTCATGTTTGCGGTATCGCACTGTAAGTATAAATTTTATACTTTCTCTGATTTGGGTGTATTTGTGTGAATAGATAAAATGGCTCCTAGGACGAGGAGAACCATGCCGAGTGAGGAGTCCCATACACAGGGCTTCCTGCTGGAAACACTCAACAGGCTTGTGTCTGCCATTCATGAATCAAGGCAAGCACCAGCCCCACCTCGCAATGAGAATCTGGGAGGAGTGACTTATGAAAAGTTCCTCAAACTCGACCCACCTGTTTTCGTTGGTAGTGCCGATCCAGAGCTTGCAGAAAGCTGGATCGAGGAAACAGAGCGGGCATTCCTGGTATTGGGAGTACCAGAGGATAGAAAGACTAACTTCGGCACATATAGGCTGAAGGATAATGCACGAAAGTGGTGGGATACCACTAAGCTTATCCAGTTCTCACAAGTCGAAGTCATTCCTTGGACTGACTTTCGGAGAACTTTCTTGGATAACTACTTCCCGTTGCACTCCAGAAATAAGAAAAAGATGGAGTTTCTGGAACTAGAGCAGGGTGGTATGAGTCTTATCGACTATACTACCAAGTTTCAGAACCTTGAGCGGTACTGCTCTCGGTTATTCGATACTGACCAAGAGAGGGCCGATAAATATATCAATGGATTTCGGGAAGGGCTACGATGTCGAGTCATAACTAGCATGCCCCAAACATTTCAAGCCGCTGTGGCAGCAGCTTCAAAGATTAGTGCAGACTGGGAGCGATGCAAAGGGGTCGTAGTAAAGCGACCGGTAGCAAGTAATGGGAACAACAAGAGGACGTTCCCCGGTGGCCAAGAATCACGACCAACTTTTTATAAGAGGGATTTTCAGGAGAACAACTTTACTCCACCGGCCGAGCGGCCATTACAGATGGTAGAAGCCAATCAACCCTACCGACAGTCTAATTTTCGATGCCCGAGGTGTAGCTCAGATCACCCCGGAGGGGTTTGTCCTCGCGATACAGGGGGTTGCCTATATTGCGGCAAACCAGGGCATCGTGTAACAGAATGCCGCAAGAAGGCCTCAGATCTTCAACGAAGAAATATGGGATCTGGAGGACCCTCTCAACAAATACAACAACAACGACTGCCACTACCCAGGATAGAGCAGAAACCTGTGGCAGGTCGTGTCTATGCGGTGATAGCCGAACAACTCACGGATAATGATCGTATCAAGGAATCTGAATACCTTGATAGATAGAGTTGTGTTGGGTAAGAAGCAATTGAAAGACAAGATCCAATGAATGCTTGAGACAAGTGGCTTATGACCTTGTGTACGGTCATCTGGATAGATATGTATCCTTGCTCTGTAAAGTAATTTTGGATTTGTCAAATAAAAATCTTAAGTGCTTATGCCCAAAATTTATGGCTATAGACCCCATGATTGAAAAATTAAGTTTGCGTAATTAGAACGTTAAAACTTACTTAATAAAATAAACCATCGAGGAATTGTTCCCAAGAAGAGAGTCCTGTGAGGTTTTACATATTCAAGATCAGATCGTCTAGCCAGAGTGAGCCTGTGAGGGTATACAGCTCCGTGCGAGTGTATATGTTCCAAAATCAGTAGCTTAGCTAGTATGATTCTGTGAGGGTGTACTGATCCAATATCAGGTGAGTCTGACGAGGGCGAACCTGTGAGGAGGTACGTTTCCAATACCAGGTAGTCTGACAGGGGACTTATCCCAATATGGTTAATCTCTAGAAGAATGATCTATGTGTATGGAATAGTTACACAAGATGGTTATATTGATAGCCGGTTGGAAGAACATTGATTCAACAAAACTATCGTGGTTGTAGCATAATTTGAACTCAGATATGAGAAGCATACCTCAATTGATCGAGAATCATGATATGAGGTTATGATTGAAATAAATATGATGTTGAACTAAGTGAATAACATTATGAATCTAACATATGGGAGAAATATCCCGAGTTACGCACTTAGTACACTTAACTGAATTTCGCGGACGAAATTCCTTTAAGGGGGTAATGATGTAAGACCCGCAATTTTTCAGTATCTTTCTGAAGAAATTCACGAGGCATTTTCAAGTAAAAATAACATCTCAACCCGAAATACAAATCAGATCGATTTGTACGAACCAGTTATACTTGAGATATTCGTCGCTTTGCGAATATATGCTCAAACACTCTGGAAGTCATAACCTCTTAACTAAACAAAAACAAAGGATTTCCTCGAGCCAACTTTCTTAGTTACGTCAATACGAAGAGAATGGCGTACTCAGAATTTTTCGGAAAAAAATCGCTGGAAACCCGAAATTCTTGCGGGACCCACGGAAATATTGGTGGGACCCACAGAAATATTCCTCAGAAAATATCTTGTGGGACCCACAAAATATCCTATGGAAATATCTAGTGGGCCCCACCTCAAAAGGAACCTCCTGGAATTAAAATAAAGCTCAGGGGCAAAAGGGGGATAAAAATTCCCAAGAGGAGGTGGGCTTGGGCTATAAATAGCCCTCCCCACTCTCTCTCTTCTCATAATTTCGACCCTCTCTCTCTCTCTTGCCTCCTCTCTCTCTCCTAAACCTCCCCTAGTGAGCCCAAGTGAGTCTGAGCCCACCTGACCTGGCCTGAACCCACCTGACCTGGTCTGAGCCTGCCTGACCTGGTCCTAGCTCACCTGACCTGGGTCTGAACCTACTTGACCTAGTCCAAACCTAGTTGACTTGACTTGAACCTAGTTGGGTTTAAAGTCAAAGTCAAAGTCCGTTTTGGTCCAGATTCCGGTTTGGATTTCTGAACCCAGACTTAGCCTACTTGAGCTGAGTTCGAACCTGCTGAACCTAGTTGACTTGGATCGAACCCTGTTTGGTTCAAACCACTTAGGTTGAGTAGCTTGACCTACTCTACCTCTTTCTCAACTAAGTCAGCTTCATCTGACTTAGTCTGACCTCTCGAAGGAAGGCTCGAAGCCAAAGAAGCAACCCGGAGCCGTTTCTTCCACGATTTGAAGTAAGTTCGCTTCGTTGATCCATCTCTCTCAAGTATTTGATTGTTTGTATATAGAATATACTTTCTGAAGTAGTATCTTGCTTTAGTTCTTGGTTGAGCCCTCTAGGACGCTTCGGTGTTCACGCGCTCGCCTCGTAACTATCGTCGGATATATATGTTCGAATGCGCAGTATATGCGTTCTTCAAAAATAGTATCTCACCCTAGTTCTTGGTTGAGCCCTCTAGGACACTTCGGTGTTCACTTGCTCGCCTCGTAACTATCGTTGGATACAGATCTAGGTGTATATCTGCTGATTCTGCCGACGCGTCTTATATCGCACAGGCTATGTAATTTACCTTTGCCGTCGCGTCGTATGATGCCAAGGCTCCCTGTTTTCTGCACTTCCGATTATGCATTTACTTACGCCGTCGCGTCGAACGATGCCAAGGCTTCTGCTTTGTTATATATGTAGAATATTTCGTTCAGTTACACACCCTGAACAATAGTATATGCATTTCTTTACGCCGCCGCTGTATAAAGCACAGGCTTCTGCTTATACTAC
Organism: Nuphar pumila; assembly: GCF_984573655.1. Lineage (NCBI taxonomy): Eukaryota > Viridiplantae > Streptophyta > Magnoliopsida > Nymphaeales > Nymphaeaceae > Nuphar > Nuphar pumila. The sequence continues at coordinate 22,626,516 of NC_143258.1, read as the reverse complement.
ATATATAGCGCATAAATGAGCGTTCAAATGGAGATCAAACTCCAAATCGTCCATGCGATTCCTTGACCGCTCCTCGTTCAAGATTCTGCTTGACGAATGAAGCCCCTATTGGAAAGGCTTTGGTTTTTTGGCAAAATGCTCTTTACGTAATGACTAAGCCAATTTCGTATGGCCTGGCTATGGCCAAGGGTTCCTGCAACCTTGATGGATGCAAAGTACGCACAACGGTGCGCATCCATTTCCCGAATTAAGCGTGGCGATTTCCTACCAAAGAGGGGAGATGCCGCTGAAATGGATAAAAGAAACGCACGCTTTCTCCGTAAAAGAGAGGAAGTGCTGCTGAAATTTCTGAAGAAGCTATGAATAGCTCAGAAAGAACGTAGCAGGATACTCTGACATATAGCAGAGTGCTACCCAGTTCATGGTTTGCCCTCTACAACGTAGAAGGGTTTGTCGCACCACTGCCGGTAGAGCAGGAGAGGTGCTGACGAAATGGTTGGCAGAAGAGCTGCCGGAACCAATGGAACGGCATAATGATGTCCGTTGATGGAACGATGCCAGATCGGCTCGTATCCTTGTGCCTGCAAGGGCACCTTGCTCGTAAGGGCCGCTGAGCCGGAGTAGAGGTTGCGCCTTGGCTAGGTTTGGACTCGTTGCGTAAAAACACGCCGAGTAGCCGATCTATTTAGATCGAGTCATATGCATGCTCATTGAGAACGGTTACACAACCAGACTCGTAAGGGCCGAAGAGCAAGAGTGTGTTGTTTCCACCCAAAGAGGTGTGATGCTCGTGGTGGCCGAAGTGCCAAAGAGCGGTGTTCTGCATGCATATGAATAAGACTTAAGGTCGCACATACCCCGCGGTTGAAAATCGTGTTAGGGGTACCCCCTCAGTAATGACTGTGTTGGGGAAGACTGAATGGGGTCGGGTACATACTCCCGTAGTGCTGAAAGCACGGGCTGCCTAAATGGCATGCAGATTCTGTCCAAGTAATTGTAAGACTGGCAGACCCCTTCAGGAATTATGCTCACTGTGGAATGACAGTGATGGTACAGCCTTGAGTGACATGTATTTTACTTTGGACCTGATAGAGTCCACGATGGCCTCAGTCACTCATGGGTTTTGGGGTCGTGGTTATCCTTAAGATCTAAGGATTGAACCCAACTACTGCAAGTAGAGGATGCATCCGAATATGGGCCTAGTAGGATTCTCCCAGTTGAAACACACTGCCCTACTATGGATAGGGTCAACAGGCCTCTGGGGTATCTAAAATACATAGAATAATCAACCCCCAGAACGTCGCGTTGATGCCCGGACAATAGCTCTACCTGCGTACCAAAGGCGGGAGCGGTTAATTATCGAAACAATGCATTAGCTTAGGTACAGCGATGCTTTGAATGTATGAGTGGATGACGTGTTGAGTCAGTCCTGCATAACCTTTGTGAATGTGTCATGTTCGGTATACTACTGGACCGACTGGGCAAAGACCCGTGTTGTATCCGCACGACTAAGCGAAACTCGAGGAGTTGTCCTTAGATGCGTGGGATACGGATGTGCCAAGTATGAAGACTTGAGCTAGACATCACTTTGAGACCCGAAAGAGGTCATGGCTAAGTCGTGGAGACTTATGCGGCTATTCAAATCACAGCTCTGAAAAGGCTTGCTCTAAGTCATGAAGACTTGAGCGGATGTTCAACTCATAGCCCTGAGGAGGCTCCTGCGATATACGCTAAGTCTTGGAGGCTTGAGCGTCGTTATTGCGCATTGCGACCCTGAGTGGTCATTATCGTATTTAAGTTGAATGGATGTATGACTGCATGCTTACCAGACCATCAGTGGTTCTGACCCCGTTTTATGGGGATTTCAGGTGTTGGAATTGCGTGGCGATATGCGGAGCAAGGCGGCATCGAGTTCCAGGGTTTCTCTAGACAGAGTTGTACTGCTTCCTTTTATTGAACCTACACTGCTTTTCTAAGCAGTAGTGTTGTAATAAACATGAGTTTTCGATAAAATGGAACACCTTGGTGGTCAATGAATTGCTTGGCCACATACCTGCAACGTGCTCGGAGTTTTCTAAAACCGACGACTCATTATCGTCTTATTCCGCTGCTAAAAGCTTTTCTAAGTTCCGCTGCAAAGAAAAAAAAAAGAAATTCATGAAAATTTTAACTTAGCTTTGTTTTGAAAATCCGGGGCGTTACAGCCTTGAAATGTAATTCCTCTCGGTCGGCGGGCTGAATCCTTTGCAGACGACTTAAATACGCGACGGGGTATTGTAAGTGGCAGAGTGGCCTTGCTGCCACGATCCACTGAGATTCAGCCTCTTGTCGCATCGATTCGTCCCTCCCATCCTTTCTGTTCACCGCACCAAACGAACTTTTCTATGGTGCTAAGGGAGGTTTTCGAGCACCTAACGACTGCCTTCAGTTTGGGAACTCACGGCTACCTCAATGCGAAGGGAGGTTCTCGGGTAGTATGGTCCGGCCCACTTGGTGCTAGCCGGAACACTTTGCATTTCCCCGTAGCGGCGGGACAACCCATGTGCACAAGTTGCAGTGCGAAGTGATGTCCACGGTTGCGGCACATGTTGCAAGGTTGAGACACTTGCTCGGGCCTTGTGTCGGTAGGCAAGGTCATGGTTTGCGCACTAAGTATGGCACATGTTGCACGGTCGCAATACTTGCTCGTCCCTTGTGTTCTTAGGCAAGGTCATGGTTTGCGCGTCCGCGACACTTGTGATGCGGCCCTACCTAGCTCGTTCGGTGCACGCAGGCACTCGGCTGGCCTTCTGCCTTCAGCGCACGCAGCCGCGGGTTGATCGACGCACGCAGGCGCGGATCGTTGAGCGCACGCAGGCGCGCGATGTATAGCGGACGCGGGCGCAGGGATGTCTCGTCCCACGCAGGCGCAAATAATACTCAAGCGCGCGCAGGCAAGGGAGTGAGCGCACGCTGGCGCGTGCGTTAGGGAGCGCGCGCAGGCAAGGGAGTGAGCGCACGCGGGCGTTAGGGAGCGCGCGCAGGCGCTTGCTGCTCTGACGCGCACGGCTTAAGCGATCAGGCGCAGACTCGTGCCTTGTGCCGGTAGGCAAGGTCACGGTCTGCGCACCTGCGGCACTTTGTGTGCACCAAGTATGGCACATGTTGCACGGCCGCAACACTTGCTCGTCCCTTTGTGTTCGTAGGCAAGGTCATGGTTTTGCGCGTCTGCGTCTGCGACACTTGTGATGCGGCCCTGCTATGGATCGGCATGATTATGACTGAACGCCTCTAAGTGTTGCATGGTTGCAACACTTGCTCGTGCCTTGTGTCGGTAGGCAAGTTCACGGTTTGCGCACTAAGTAGGGCACACGTTGCACGGTCGCAACACTTGCTCGTCCCTTGTGTTCGTAGGCAAGGTCATGGTTTTGCGCGTCTGCGTCTGCTACACTTGTGATGCGGCCCTGCTATGGATCGGCATGATTATGACTGAACGCCTCTAAGTGTTGCATGGTTGCAACACTTGCTCGTGCCTTGTGTCGGTAGGCAAGTTCACGGTTTGCGCACTAAGTACGGCACACGTTGCACGGTCGCAACACTTGCTCGTCCCTTGTGTTCGTAGGCAAGGTCATGGTTTTGCGCGTCTGCGTCTGCCACACTTGTGATGCGACCCTGCTATGGATCGGCATGATTATGACTGAACGCCTCTAAGTGTTGCATGGTTGCAACACTTGCTCGTGCCTTGTGTCGGTAGGCAAGTTCACGGTTTGCGCACTAAGTACGTCACACGTTGCACGGTCGCAACACTTGCTCGTCCCTTGTGTTCGTAGGCAAGGTCACGGTTTTGCGCTCGGCTGGAATTGGTGATTCGACCCTGCTATGGATCGGCATGATTATGACTGAACGCCTCTAAGTGTTGCATGGTTGCACCACTTGCTCGTGCCTTGTGTCGGTAGGCAAGTTCACGGTTTGCGCACTAAGTACGGCACACGTTGCACGGTCGCAACACTTGCTCGTCCCTTTGTGTTCGTAGGCAAGGTGACGGTTTGCGCTCGGCTGGAATTGGTGATTGCGCTCGGCTGGAATTGGTGATTCGACGATCTAGAGCTCGATTGAGACTCGTAGACCCGTCGGATGCTCTCCTTCAATCGGTTGAATGAGTGTCGATATTTGCAATCTTGGGGGTCAAAATTTTTTTTATGGTTGCCCGGGTGTTTTTCGTATTCGTTCCTGTCAGCGGGGGGTCAGCGCCCAAAAGGGGGAAAAATTTTTTATTGATCCTCATGGCACGCGGCACCTCATGTGCGCCACACGGTTCGCGCGGCTGCGGTACTTGTGTGTGCGGTTGCGTGCACTTGTTGCGCACAGCTGCGGCACAGTTAAGCAGTTGCTGGTGCGGCCGTTGCACATGTT
>NC_143258.1:22574624-22577124 GCF_984573655.1 Nuphar pumila | reverse complement strand
TATGCAGGACTGACTCAACACGTCATCCACTCATACATTCAAAGCATCGCTGTACCTAAGCTAATGCATTGTTTCGATAATTAACCGCTCCCGCCTTTGGTACGCAGGTAGAGCTATTGTCCGGGCATCAACGCGACGTTCTGGGGGTTGATTATTCTATGTATTTTAGATACCCCAGAGGCCTGTTGACCCTATCCATAGTAGGGCAGTGTGTTTCAACTGGGAGAACCCTACTAGGCCCATATTCGGATGCATCCTCTACTTGCAGTAGTTGGGTTCAATCCTTAGATCTTAAGGATAACCACGACCCCAAAACCCATGAGTGACTGAGGCCATCGTGGACTCTATCAGGTCCAAAGTAAAATACATGTCACTCAAGGTTGTACCATCACTGTCATTCCACAGTGAGCATAATTCCTGAAGGGGTCTGCCAGTCTTACAATTACTTGGACAGAATCTGCATGCCATTTAGGCAGCCCGTGCTTTCAGCACTACGGGAGTATGTACCTGACCCCATTCAGTCTTCCCCAACACTGTCATTACTGAGGGGGTACCCCTAACACGATCTTCAACCGCGGGGTATGTGCGACCTTAAGTCTTATTCATATGCATGCAGAACACCGCTCTTTGGCACTTCGGCCACCACGAGCATCACACCTCTTTGGGTGGAAACAACACACTCTGGCTCTTCGGCCCTTACGAGTCTGGTTGTGTAACCGTTCTCAATGAGCATGCATATGACTCGATCTAAATAGATCGGCTACTCGGCGTATTTTTACGCAACGAGTCCAAACCTAGCCAAGGCGCAACCTCTACTCCGGCTCAGCTGCCCTTACGAGCAAGGTGCCCTTGCAGGCACAAGGATATGAGCCGATCTGGCATCGTTCCATCAACGGACATCATTATGCCGTTCCATTGGTTCCGGCAGCTCTTCTGCCAACCATTTCGTCAGCACCTCCCCTGCTCTACCGGCAGTGGTGCGACGAACCCTTCTACGTTGTAGAGGGCAAACCATGAACTGGGTAGCACTCTGCTATATGTCAGAGTATCCTGCTACGTTCTTTCTGAGCTATTCATAGCTTCTTCAGAAATTTCAGCAGCACTCCCTCTCTTTTACGGAGAAGGCGTGCGTTTCTTTTATCCATTTCAGCGGCATCTCCCCTCTTTGGTAGGAAATCGCCACGCTTAATTCGGGAAATGGATGCGCACCGTTGTGCGTACTTTGCATCCATCAAGGTTGCAGGAACCCTTGGCTATAGCCAGGCCATACAAAATCGACTTAGCCATTACGTAAAGAGCATTTTGCCAAAAACCGAAGCCTTTCCAATAGGGGCTTCATTCGTCAAGCAGAATCTTGAACGAGGAGCGGTCAAGGAATCGCATGGGCGATTTGGAGTTTGATCTCCATTTGAACGCTCATTTATGCGCTATATATGTAGTATAAGCAGAAGCCTGTGCTTTATACAGCGGCGGCGTAAAGAAATGCATATACTATTGTTCAGGGTGTGTAACTGAACGAAATATTCTACATATATAACAAAGCAGAAGCCTTGGCATCGTTCGACGCAATGGCGTAAGTAAAAACATTGCAGAAAGCAGGAGCCTTGGCATCGTTCGACGCGACGGCGTAAGTAAATGCATAATCGGAAGTGCAGAAAACAGGGAGCCTTGGCATCATACGACGCGACGGCAAAGGTAAATTACATAGCCTGTGCGATATAAGACGCGTCGGCAGAATCAGCAGATATACACCTAGATCTGTATCCAACGATAGTTACGAGGCGAGCGAGTGAACACCGAAGTGTCCTAGAGGGCTCAACCAAGAACTAGGGTGAGATACTATTTTTGAAGAACGCATATACTGCGCATTCGAACATATATATCCGACGATAGTTACGAGGCGAGCGCGTGAACACCGAAGCGTCCTAGAGGGCTCAACCAAGAACTAAAGCAAGATACTACTTCAGAAAGTATATTCTATATACAAACAATCAAATACTTGAGAGAGATGGATCAACGAAGCGAACTTACTTCAAATCGTGGAAGAAACGGCTCCGGGTTGCTTCTTTGGCTTCGAGCCTTCCTTCGAGAGGTCAGACTAAGTCAGATGAAGCTGACTTAGTTGAGAAAGAGGTAGAGTAGGTCAAGCTACTCAACCTAAGTGGTTTGAACCAAACAGGGTTCGATCCAAGTCAACTAGGTTCAGCAGGTTCGAACTCAGCTCAAGTAGGCTAAGTCTGGGTTCAGAAATCCAAACCGGAATCTGGACCAAAACGGACTTTGACTTTGACTATAAACCCAACTAGGTTCAAGTCAAGTCAACTAGGTTTGGACCAGGTCAAGTGGGTTCAGACCCAGGTCAGGTGGGTTAGGACCAGGTCAGGCAGGCTCAGGCTAAGTCAGGCAGGCTCAGACCAGGTCAGGTGGGCTCAGGTGGGCTAGGCTAGGTAGGGGAGGTTTAGGAGAGAGAGAGAAGGCAAGAGAGAGAGGGGGGGTCGAT
>NC_143258.1:22509624-22512124 GCF_984573655.1 Nuphar pumila | reverse complement strand
GCTGTGAACTCCGCAGCACAACCTATTCTGGGAGTCTCTCGAAATGTGACAGTTGGGGCTGGTCAGTGGGTTGGCAGAACAGACTTCTCTATTGTTCCGTTGGATGACTTCAAAGTCATTTTGGGGATGGAATTTTTACGAGCAAGCAAGGCTGTGCCTATGCCTCACTTGGATGTTGTCAGCTTTATGAGTGAAGAATCACCATGTATGATTCCTGCCTCGACGTTGGGGGCACCAAATGTTCGTTTGGTTTCCGCCCTGCAAATCAAGAAGGGCCTCCAACGAGGTGATCAAACATTTCTAGTGACAATGAGAGAGGAAACCAGTGAGAAACTTCCTACGGAGGTGCCACCACCTATAGCCGCAATATTGGAAGAATTTCAAGAAGTAATGCCCGAGGAGTTGCCGAGACAGTTGCCACCGCGAAGAGAAGTAGATCATCAGATTGAGTTGGTGCCAGGTGCACGACCCCCTGCCATGGTGCCTTACAGAATGGCCCCACCCGAGCTGGTTGAACTCAGAAGACAGTTAGACGAAATGTTGGCTGCCGGAATCATTCGCCCTTCAAAAGCCCCTTTTGGAGCCCCTGTCTTATTCCAAACCAAGCATGATGGGTCCAAAAGGCTCTGTGTGGACTATCGGGCACTGAACAAACTGACTGTCAAGAACAAATATCCCCTGCCACTGATCGCTGATTTGTTTGACCAATTAGGGGAAGCCCGGGTGTTCTCGAAATTGGACTTGCGTTCGGGGTATTGGCAAGTCAGAATTGCCGAAGGAGACGAAGCCAAAACCACTTGTGTGACGAGGTATGGTGATTTCGAGTTTTTGGTGATGCCGTTTGGCTTGACGAATGCTCCTGCAACGTTCTCTACACTGATGAATCAGATATTCTATCCTCACTTGGATCGTTTTGTGGTTGTATACCTCGATGACATTGTGGTGTATAGCCAGGATATGGAAGAACACATGCGACACCTGCGCATAGTGTTCAAGATTTTAAGAGACAATGAGTTATGTGTAAAAAGAGAAAAGTGTATGTTCGGCCAGGATGAGATAAGTTTCTTGGGCCACGTGATCGAGAAAGGCTGCTTAAGGATGGATAGCCAGAAGATAAGAGCTATTCAGGATTGGGGAAGTCCAACCAAGGTTCCGGAGCTTCGATCCTTCTTAGGTCTGGCAAACTACTATCGGCGCTTTATCGAAGGATATTCAGCTATCGCGGCGCCGCTAACTGAATTATTGAAGAAAGACAAAAGGTGGGAGTGGACAGAAGAGTGTCAGCAAGCCTTCGAAGGTCTAAAAGACGTCATGGCCAAGGAACCAGTGTTGCAATTACCGGACCAAGGAAAACCATTCGAAGTCTATACAGATGCGTCGGATTTTGCAATTGGAGGTGTACTAATGCAAAATGGTCACCCAATAGCTTTCGAGAGTCGAAAGTTGAACAGTGCGGAGCAACGATATACAGTGCATGAATGGGAAATGACTGCCATAGTCCATTGCTTACGTGCCTGGAGGCACTACTTATTGGGGTCGACATTCATTACCTACACCGACAATGTAGCCACGAGCTACTTCCAAACTCAGAAAAAGCTCAGTCCAAAACAAGCTCGGTGGCAGGAGTTTCTAGCAGAATTTGACATGGTTTTAGAGTATAAACCTGGAAGAACTAATGTAGTGGCGGATGCCTTGAGTAGGAAGGTTGGACTGGCGGCCCTGTTGGAAGATGCTAGTAGAAGTACTGGACCTCGAAGTGACCTCCTCGATAGAATTCGGGAGGGCTTACGGAAGGATCCCATGGCGCGACAACTGCTTTCTCTGGTGAAAGAGGGGAAAACCAGGCGATTTTGGGAACAAGATAGATTGTTGATGACAGTTGGGGGTCGAGTTTATGTTCCCCGGTGGGGGGCACTACGACGAGAAATATTGAAGGAGTGCCATGACTCCCTATGGGCTGGTCACCCAGGCCAAGAGAGGACCTTTGCCTTGATAGAGCGAGTTTACTACTGGTCGCAGATGCGCGATGACATAGATGGGTACGTGCGTACCTGCTTGGTCTGTCAGCAGGACAAGGCCATGAATCAGAAGACAGCAGGATTATTGGAGCCACTACCTGTGCCGAGTCGACCTTGGGAAAGTATCTCGATGGATTTCATCGTCAGCTTACCAACAGTTGAGGGATGCAGTATCATCTTTGTCGTGGTTGATAGATTTTCAAAATATGCAACATTCGTGCCAGGCCCAAATCATTGTTCGGCAGAGGACACGGCTCAACTCTTTGTGAAGCACGTTGTGAAGTATTGGGGAATTCCAGAGAGCATTATTAGTGATCGAGATGCTCGGTTCACAGGTAAGTTTTGGAGAGAAGTCTTTCGGTTGTTGGGATCCGAATTGCACTTCTCTACCAGTTTTCATCCCCAAACTGATGGCCAGACAGAACGCATTAACGGGATGTTGGAGGACTACTTGAGACACTTTGTGAACGCTAATCAGAAGA
>NC_143258.1:22046725-22048345 GCF_984573655.1 Nuphar pumila | reverse complement strand
GGCGGGCTGAATCCTTTGCAGACGACTTAAATACGCGACGGGGTATTGTAAGTGGCAGAGTGGCCTTGCTGCCACGATCCACTGAGATTCAGCCTCTTGTCGCATCGATTCGTCCCTCCCATCCTTTCTGTTCACCGCACCAAACGAACTTTTCTATGGTGCTAAGAGAGGTTTTCGAGCACCTAACGACTGCCTTCAGTTTGGGAACTCACGGCTACCTCAATGCGAAGGGAGGTTCTCGGGTAGTATGGTCCGGCCCACTTGGTGCTAGCCGGAACACTTTGCATTTCCCCGTAGCGGCGGGACAACCCATGTGCACAAGTTGCAGTGCGAAGTGATGTCCACGGTTGCGGCACATGTTGCAAGGTTGAGACACTTGCTCGGGCCTTGTGTCGGTAGGCAAGGTCATGGTTTGCGCACTAAGTATGGCACATGTTGCACGGTCGCAACACTTGCTCGTCCCTTGTGTTCTTAGGCAAGGTCATGGTTTGCGCGTCCGCGACACTTGTGATGCGGCCCTACCTAGCTCGTTCGGTGCACGCAGGCACTCGGCTGGCCTTCTGCCTTCAGCGCACGCAGCCGCGGGTTGATCGACGCACGCAGGCGCGGATCGTTGAGCGCACGCAGGCGCGCGATGTATAGCGGACGCGGGCGCAGGGATGTCTCGTCCCACGCAGGCGCAAATAATACTCAAGCGCGCGCAGGCAAGGGAGTGAGCGCACGCTGGCGCGTGCGTTAGGGAGCGCGCGCAGGCAAGGGAGTGAGCGCACGCGGGCGTTAGGGAGCGCGCGCAGGCGCTTGCTGCTCTGACGCGCACGGCTTAAGCGATCAGGCGCAGACTCGTGCCTTGTGCCGGTAGGCAAGGTCACGGTCTGCGCACCTGCGGCACTTTGTGTGCACCAAGTATGGCACATGTTGCACGGCCGCAACACTTGCTCGTCCCTTTGCGTTCGTAGGCAAGGTCATGGTTTTGCGCGTCTGCGACACTTGTGATGCGGCCCTGCTATGGATCGGCATGATTATGACTGAACGCCTCTAAGTGTTGCATGGTTGCAACACTTGCTCGTGCCTTGTGTCGGTAGGCAAGTTCACGGTTTGCGCACTAAGTACGGCACACGTTGCACGGTCGCAACACTTGCTCGTCCCTTGTGTTCGTAGGCAAGGTCATGGTTTTGCGCGTCTGCGTCTGCCACACTTGTGATGCGGCCCTGCTATGGATCGGCATGATTATGACTGAACGCCTCTAAGTGTTGCATGGTTGCAACACTTGCTCGTGCCTTGTGTCGGTAGGCAAGTTCACGGTTTGCGCACTAAGTACGGCACACGTTGCACGGTCGCAACACTTGCTCGTCCCTTGTGTTCGTAGGCAAGGTCATGGTTTTGCGCGTCTGCGTCTGCCACACTTGTGATGCGACCCTGCTATGGATCGGCATGATTATGACTGAACGCCTCTAAGTGTTGCATGGTTGCAACACTTGCTCGTGCCTTGTGTCGGTAGGCAAGTTCACGGTTTGCGCACTAAGTACGGCACACGTTGCACGGTCGCAACACTTGCTCGTCCCTTGTGTTCGTAGGCAAGGTCACGGTTTTGCGCTCGGCTGGAATTGGTGATTCGACCCT
>NC_143258.1:21258030-21263030 GCF_984573655.1 Nuphar pumila | reverse complement strand
CCGTTGAGCTCGTTTAAGCCATACCCAATCGCCTTCTTCAAAGTTCCTATCTAGTCGCCCCTTGTCATAGATTCGCTTCATTCGCTGTTGTGCCTGGGCGATGTTGGCCTTGAGGATGGCTCTTATTTCATCACGGTTTCGCAGTTCTTGATCTACGTCCAACGAATCGGCACTCCCATGTTCATAGGAGATGATGGATGGCGGGGGGTACCCATACAAGGCTTCGAATGGGGTGAGGCCGATGGAGGATTGGAAGCTCGTATTGTACGCATATTCTGCCCAAAGGAGATAGGCAGCCCACTGAGTGGGTCGATCACTGGTAAAACACCGTAAGTAGGATGCAAGAATCCGGTTTACCACTTCTGTTTGCCCATCCGTTTGGGGATGGTTGGAAGTGCTGAATCGGAGTCGAGTTCCACTTCGTTGAAAGTATTCCTCCCACAATTGATTTAAAAAGAGTGAGTCCCGATCGCTCACAATGCTTTTGGGCAGACCATGCAATTTGACCACATTCTCTAAAAAAACGTCCAACACTTTGTGAGTAGTATAGTCTTTTGGGAGGGCCACGAAGTGGGCATATTTGGTGAACCTATCCACTATGACAAAAATGGATTCTTTCTTTCCAGAACATGGGAGGTTCTCAATGAAGTCCATTGAAATATCTTGCCATGCCCCCTCCGGAATAGGTAGGGGCTGAAGCAGCCCCGGGGGTTTGATCCTCTCATACTTGTTGGCTTGACACGTAGGGCACTCTTTCACGTAGGTTTTCACATCTTTTTTCATTCCCTTCCAAAAAAAAAGTTTTTTGAGTTTTTGGTATGTCTTAGAAACACCCCCATGACCCGCTTGAAGAGTGTCGTGGCACTCTTTAATGAGATCCTTGGTGAGTTCATCGCCACTTGGGAGGTAGATCCTTCCTTTGTGGTAAAGAACCCCTCCTTTCTCTTGGAAGTGAGGGTGAGCCTGGGGGTCCTCGCGGATTTCTTGAATTTTTTGTTGCGTTTCTCTATCCCTCCCTTGAGATTCACATATTTTGCTTCTTACATCATTTGTAAAAGTGGTGAGTGTGTGCATTGTATGTGAGTCCTCAAATTTCCTTGAAAGAGCATCGGCCGCCTTGTTTTCGAGCCCCTTTTTGTACTCGATATCGAAGTCATACCCCAAGACCTTGGCTATCCATTTTTGTTGGTTCGGGGTGGTGATTCTTTGCCCTAATAGAAATTTCAAGCTTCGATGGTCCGTACGCACCAGAAATTTCCTTCCAAGGAGGTAGGGTCTCCATTTATCAATGGCCAACACGATGGCCAGCATTTCCTTGTCGTAAGTAGAAAGTGCCTTGCTGCGATTGGGCATGGATTTGCTCATGAATGCTATGGGGTGTCCTTCTTGGGTTAGGACTGCCCCCACTCCTGAATCGCAAGCATCAGTTTCCACTACGAATTGTTTGGAAAAATCGGGAACTGCTAGGACCGGGGCTTGTGTCATGGCCACCTTTAGTTTTTCAAAAGCCTCTGTGCTTCTGCTCACCCATTGGAAACTATCCTTTTTGAGGAGGCTGGTGAGGGGCTGGGCTAAGTGCCCATAGCCTTTTACAAACCGCCTATAATAGCCGGTGAGGCCCAGAAAACCGCGAAGTCCCCGAATGGTATGGGGAAGCGGCCAATCTATCATGGCTTGGATCTTATCCGGGTCGGCTTGAATCCCGTGGCCGGTCACAATGTGGCCTAAGTAGCTAACTTCGCGCTGGCCGAAAAGACATTTAGACATTTTTGCATGCAAATGGTGTTTTCTTAATGTGTCCAACACCTCCCTAACGTGCCTTAAGTGTTCTCCCCATGACTTACTATAGACAAGTATGTCATCAAAGAACACAAGCACATACCTCCGTAGAGAACCCCGAAAAATGTCATTCATGATGCCTTGGAAGGTAGCTGGGGCGTTGGTTAGCCCAAACGGCATGACCAAGAATTCGTAATGCCCTTCATGGGTGCGAAAGGCAGTTTTAGGAACGTCTTCTTCGCTCATGCGCACTTGATGATAGCCGGACCTTAAGTCCAACTTCGTGAAGTACCTAGTGCCATGGAGCTCGTCGAGTAGCTCCTCAATAACAGGGATCGGGAATTTATCTTTTATGGTGGTATCATTCAGAGCTCGATAGTCCACGCAGAAACGCCATCCCCCATCCTTCTTTTTTACCAATAGAACTGGGGATGAATAGGGGCTTGAGCTAGGTCGGATGATTCTTTGATCGACCATTTCTTGCACAAGTCTCTCTATTTCCCCCTTTTGGGAATGGGCATACCGGTAAGGTCTCACTGATACGGGACCACTCCCGGCCTTTAGAGGAATACGATGATCCTGGGACCTAGTGGGGGGCAGACCGCATGGTTCTTTAAACACGTCTGCGAATTCTTCTAGCACTTGAGCTAACTCTGAAGAGACCGCTTGGGGGGTCTTTTCTTGGCTAGGGTCCACGGATTGGGCCGTGAGGAGGTATGCTGCATGGTTACCCCGCAATAGTTTAAGCGCAGCGGTGGATTCGATAACGGTGGCCGTAGGGGCTTTGACCCCCGCAAGCTTGACCTCCCTTCCTTCATTTTGAAACTTCATTTCCATGGAGGAAAAATCCCATACAACCTGTCCTAATCCCTTCAACCATTGCATTCCAAGGACGACATCCGCTCCCTTCATGGGAATGACGTAAAGATCTACCTCAAACCCACTCTCTTGAAGTTGTAGGGGAACGTCACCGCATACCTCTCTACATTTGAGGTGGGAGCCGTCCCCCACCATAACATCGAACGCGGGATGTTCCTTGAATTTGCATCCCAAGGCTAGCACAAGGCTCTCACGAATGAAATTGTGTGTGCTTCCGGTGTCTATCAAGACATCCAAGTCATGCGTTCCCACCTTTCCTCGTATCCTCATGCTTTGGGGACTTGGTGCCCCTGAGAGCGCGTGGTAGGAGATTCCATGTGTGGAATCCTCCTCATTTTCGTTTGCCTCTCCTTCTTCCGAGTCAGCGGAGCTACTTGCTTCGTCCCCACTATCCTCTCTCACTTGATACACGTGGAATTTCTTACATTGGTGGTCTTTGGACCATTTTTCATTACAGTTAAAACAAAGACCTTTTTTGATTCGGTCTTCTCTTTGGGCGCGCGTAATGAATTCTACTTTTGGCGTGGAGGGTGATGCACCCTTGGCAAACCGTGGTTTCATTTGGCTTGGTTTTCCTTTGGCGTGCCCGTCGGCTAGGCGGTGAGGCTTTTTGGCAGCCCATAATCTTTTCTGTTTTTCATCATGTAATCGGGCAATCTTGTAAGCCTCCTCGGGAGATCTTATATTGGCTGCCAAAACTTCGATTCGCAGCTCCTCACGTAACCCGCCCGTATATGAGCCCAACAAGGTCTCTTGATCTACATGCGGGAGCAACGTGCAAAGCTCCTCAAATTCTTTTTGGTAGTCTTCGAGGCTGCCTTTTTGTCTCAAGTTTTTGAGGTCTACGTGGTAGTTGACTAGGGTGGTAGGTCCGAAGCGTTCCATCACCCCTGTCACAAATTGATCCCACGTAGGCTTGCCTCGCACTGCAACGACCCATTGGTACCATCTAAGGGCGCTGCCATCGAGGCGGGCCACTGCCTCATCTACCTTGGCATCATGTGGTATGCCGTGGCAGGTGAAGAAATGAGCTGTTTTGTACAGCCACTCACGCACATTCTCCCCAGAAAACGGGGGTATCTCAAACCTTACCTTGCGGCTAAGCCTCGGTTCATAACCGTAAAAGTTCCCTGCCGTCGCGTGCCTTGGTGGCTCACCAAAAAAAGAGCCTGCTGCTTCGTCCATACTGAGTTGATCCGCTGTCCCTGGGCCTATTGCGCCTGGGCCTGCTGTGCCAGGGCCGGCTGCGCCACGTCCTGCTGCAGCAAAACCTGGTGCGCCCAGGCCTGCTACACCCACACCGGACGCACCCATACCTGCAGTGCCTAGGACTGCTGCGCCATTGGGGTGCTGCGGGTTGGTGTCAAGACCGCCTGTGCCCTGTCCGGTACGCATGGAGGCACCCATTGCGTCCATGCGCTCTGTCAGGGTCGCAATGGCACGCTGCAGAAGCCTGAGATGCTCTGCCATTTCCTGGCGGTCCCTTGCCATGTCGATCTGGGTTTGCTCGGCTACTGCCCGAGCTTGCATGCTGTGGCGATAGGAATCGTCTTGCCGTTCACGATCGTGGGAAGGCTCGGGAATGTTCATCTGCAGTTCGCTTTGATACCAGGTTGATAACTCCTGCGGATCGAAGTCCTGAAAATTTTCGCCCTCCGGTGGTGCGGGTAGAAGGGCAACCGACACACTGGGGTGCACCAGTTCGAGCCCGAACTGGCGCAGCTGCTGGAGGGGGCGCGCTTCGGAACGCCGGCCCCTGGGCACTGGGGGGAAGCCCCTGCGCGCAATGGTTGCTCACGATAGGGCACCCCGCAGTAACAGGGTGATGCGCAGAATGCGGCTCGGCGATGGCGAGGGCGCACGGTTGAAGGAGGGTTTCTCGGCAGAGAAGGCCGCCGCGCGTGCCACGCGCTATGTGCGTTTCTGGGGAGGTTCTCCGCTCGGGACCCCGGTGCGCACGAGGAAGGCGCGAAGGAACGGGGAGGGGAGGTGCGCGACGGGAGACTTGTGCGTCGGGCGCGTCGCGCGCGGAGGGCGCGTCGCGCGCGGAGGGCGCGTTACGCGCGGAGAGAGCGTCACGCGCTGCGGGCGCGTGTTGCGCGGGAAGGGCCGTGCGGCGGAGGGGGAAACCCCTTGTGAGAGGCGCGCGAAGAGAGCCGCGGGGGTAGGCCAGACGCGGTGAAGGCGGGAGGGCAAGGGATACCCTCTGCGCAGTGGGTTGCTCGGAGTGCGCGCGAGGGCCTTGCGGATGGAGGGGTGGAGCGCCACGCCTCAGCGGAGGGCGTGCTCGGGCGAAGGTGGAAGGAAGTTGAAGAGGCAGGCAGGCGTCCCACGCCCTGTCC
>NC_143258.1:21060530-21068030 GCF_984573655.1 Nuphar pumila | reverse complement strand
AAGATGCTGTCGTTCCAAAAATTCCATATCCTTCAACCAAGCAACAGGGAAGGCTTATAGCCATTACAAAACAACGGTCCTCCATTGCTGGAGCGCCCAAAACCAAAAGGAGAGCCCCCAACGGCTCTCTGAAACAACCCAGACCTCTGCACAATGCGCAGGGTTCAGTCCCGAGGTTGCATGCAACGGGTGCCTGAGGAGCTCTGCTACAAAAGGCCCCTGCGGCGCACCTGCCGCAGGGGCTGCTGGGACTTTGCCAAAAAAGGCCCCTGCGGCGCACCTGCCGCAGGGGCTGCTGACACTGGCCCTAGCCAGACCCTGCGCTGGCCTCCTGCCAGCGCACAGTCATCTGCACTACCACTTACACACGCCATCCGATCCTGGCACACTGCCTGCGCCCTGCCTTCTGCTGGGTTGACTGCATACGCCACCCCTGTCTTGCGCACAACGTGGGTCTATGCTCCCAGTTGGTGCGGTCTTCCAGCTGCACCCAGTTGGTGCAGCTCTCTCCCAGTTGGTGCGGTCTTCCAATGCACCCAGTTGGTGCAGCCCTCCTAGTGGAATCGTATCAAATCCCACCATGCTTCCGACTTGCTTGCCCTCAAGCCAAGAACCCCGGGTAGTCCTTCCGAAGGTCACTCTCCCACTTCCAACTGGCCGTCTTTGTACCTCCGTTGTCCATTTCTACCAAGTGCTTTTTTACCAGGCGCCCTCCTCCACGTCTTAACCTTTTCGTCTTCAAGATCTTGGTGGGAAGGGGTGCGTCATTATCTTGCGGAATTTCAATGGTTGCTGGCGGCGTCCCATAGAATGGCTTTAGCCTGGAAACGTGGAACACGGGGTGTATCTTAACCTCTTGGGGTAGATCAAGAAGGTAGGCCACCCTGCCGACTTTTTTCTCAATCCGAAATGGCCCATAGTACCGTGGAAGTAGTTTGGTGTAGGGTTGTCCGAAGAGGGACCTTTGCCCCCGTTGAGCTCGTTTAAGCCATACCCAATCGCCTTCTTCAAAGTTCCTATCTAGTCGCCCCTTGTCATAGATTCGCTTCATTCGCTGTTGTGCCTGGGCGATGTTGGCCTTGAGGATGGCTCTTATTTCATCACGGTTTCGCAGTTCTTGATCTACGTCCAACGAATCGGCACTCCCATGTTCATAGGAGATGATGGATGGCGGGGGGTACCCATACAAGGCTTCGAATGGGGTGAGGCCGATGGAGGATTGGAAGCTCGTATTGTACGCATATTCTGCCCAAAGGAGATAGGCAGCCCACTGAGTGGGTCGATCACTGGTAAAACACCGTAAGTAGGATGCAAGAATCCGGTTTACCACTTCTGTTTGCCCATCCGTTTGGGGATGGTTGGAAGTGCTGAATCGGAGTCGAGTTCCACTTCGTTGAAAGTATTCCTCCCACAATTGATTTAAAAAGAGTGAGTCCCGATCGCTCACAATGCTTTTGGGCAGACCATGCAATTTGACCACATTCTCTAAAAAAACGTCCAACACTTTGTGAGTAGTATAGTCTTTTGGGAGGGCCACGAAGTGGGCATATTTGGTGAACCTATCCACTATGACAAAAATGGATTCTTTCTTTCCAGAACATGGGAGGTTCTCAATGAAGTCCATTGAAATATCTTGCCATGCCCCCTCCGGAATAGGTAGGGGCTGAAGCAGCCCCGGGGGTTTGATCCTCTCATACTTGTTGGCTTGACACGTAGGGCACTCTTTCACGTAGGTTTTCACATCTTTTTTCATTCCCTTCCAAAAAAAAAGTTTTTTGAGTTTTTGGTATGTCTTAGAAACACCCCCATGACCCGCTTGAAGAGTGTCGTGGCACTCTTTAATGAGATCCTTGGTGAGTTCATCGCCACTTGGGAGGTAGATCCTTCCTTTGTGGTAAAGAACCCCTCCTTTCTCTTGGAAGTGAGGGTGAGCCTGGGGGTCCTCGCGGATTTCTTGAATTTTTTGTTGCGTTTCTCTATCCCTCCCTTGAGATTCACATATTTTGCTTCTTACATCATTTGTAAAAGTGGTGAGTGTGTGCATTGTATGTGAGTCCTCAAATTTCCTTGAAAGAGCATCGGCCGCCTTGTTTTCGAGCCCCTTTTTGTACTCGATATCGAAGTCATACCCCAAGACCTTGGCTATCCATTTTTGTTGGTTCGGGGTGGTGATTCTTTGCCCTAATAGAAATTTCAAGCTTCGATGGTCCGTACGCACCAGAAATTTCCTTCCAAGGAGGTAGGGTCTCCATTTATCAATGGCCAACACGATGGCCAGCATTTCCTTGTCGTAAGTAGAAAGTGCCTTGCTGCGATTGGGCATGGATTTGCTCATGAATGCTATGGGGTGTCCTTCTTGGGTTAGGACTGCCCCCACTCCTGAATCGCAAGCATCAGTTTCCACTACGAATTGTTTGGAAAAATCGGGAACTGCTAGGACCGGGGCTTGTGTCATGGCCACCTTTAGTTTTTCAAAAGCCTCTGTGCTTCTGCTCACCCATTGGAAACTATCCTTTTTGAGGAGGCTGGTGAGGGGCTGGGCTAAGTGCCCATAGCCTTTTACAAACCGCCTATAATAGCCGGTGAGGCCCAGAAAACCGCGAAGTCCCCGAATGGTATGGGGAAGCGGCCAATCTATCATGGCTTGGATCTTATCCGGGTCGGCTTGAATCCCGTGGCCGGTCACAATGTGGCCTAAGTAGCTAACTTCGCGCTGGCCGAAAAGACATTTAGACATTTTTGCATGCAAATGGTGTTTTCTTAATGTGTCCAACACCTCCCTAACGTGCCTTAAGTGTTCTCCCCATGACTTACTATAGACAAGTATGTCATCAAAGAACACAAGCACATACCTCCGTAGAGAACCCCGAAAAATGTCATTCATGATGCCTTGGAAGGTAGCTGGGGCGTTGGTTAGCCCAAACGGCATGACCAAGAATTCGTAATGCCCTTCATGGGTGCGAAAGGCAGTTTTAGGAACGTCTTCTTCGCTCATGCGCACTTGATGATAGCCGGACCTTAAGTCCAACTTCGTGAAGTACCTAGTGCCATGGAGCTCGTCGAGTAGCTCCTCAATAACAGGGATCGGGAATTTATCTTTTATGGTGGTATCATTCAGAGCTCGATAGTCCACGCAGAAACGCCATCCCCCATCCTTCTTTTTTACCAATAGAACTGGGGATGAATAGGGGCTTGAGCTAGGTCGGATGATTCTTTGATCGACCATTTCTTGCACAAGTCTCTCTATTTCCCCCTTTTGGGAATGGGCATACCGGTAAGGTCTCACTGATACGGGACCACTCCCGGCCTTTAGAGGAATACGATGATCCTGGGACCTAGTGGGGGGCAGACCGCATGGTTCTTTAAACACGTCTGCGAATTCTTCTAGCACTTGAGCTAACTCTGAAGAGACCGCTTGGGGGGTCTTTTCTTGGCTAGGGTCCACGGATTGGGCCGTGAGGAGGTATGCTGCATGGTTACCCCGCAATAGTTTAAGCGCAGCGGTGGATTCGATAGCGGTGGCCGTAGGGGCTTTGACCCCCGCAAGCTTGACCTCCCTTCCTTCATTTTGAAACTTCATTTCCATGGAGGAAAAATCCCATACAACCTGTCCTAATCCCTTCAACCATTGCATTCCAAGGACGACATCCGCTCCCTTCATGGGAATGACGTAAAGATCTACCTCAAACCCACTCTCTTGAAGTTGTAGGGGAACGTCACCGCATACCTCTCTACATTTGAGGTGGGAGCCGTCCCCCACCATAACATCGAACGCGGGATGTTCCTTGAATTTGCATCCCAAGGCTAGCACAAGGCTCTCACGAATGAAATTGTGTGTGCTTCCGGTGTCTATCAAGACATCCAAGTCATGCGTTCCCACCTTTCCTCGTATCCTCATGCTTTGGGGACTTGGTGCCCCTGAGAGCGCGTGGTAGGAGATTCCATGTGTGGAATCCTCCTCATTTTCGTTTGCCTCTCCTTCTTCCGAGTCAGCGGAGCTACTTGCTTCGTCCCCACTATCCTCTCTCACTTGATACACGTGGAATTTCTTACATTGGTGGTCTTTGGACCATTTTTCATTACAGTTAAAACAAAGACCTTTTTTGATTCGATCTTCTCTTTGGGCGCGCGTAATGAATTCTACTTTTGGCGTGGAGGGTGATGCACCCTTGGCAAACCGTGGTTTCATTTGGCTTGGTTTTCCTTTGGCGTGCCCGTCGGCTAGGCGGTGAGGCTTTTTGGCAGCCCATAATCTTTTCTGTTTTTCATCATGTAATCGGGCAATCTTGTAAGCCTCCTCGGGAGATCTTATATTGGCTGCCAAAACTTCGATTCGCAGCTCCTCACGTAACCCGCCCGTATATGAGCCCAACAAGGTCTCTTGATCTACATGCGGGAGCAACGTGCAAAGCTCCTCAAATTCTTTTTGGTAGTCTTCGAGGCTGCCTTTTTGTCTCAAGTTTTTGAGGTCTACGTGGTAGTTGACTAGGGTGCTAGGTCCGAAGCGTTCCATCACCCCTGTCACAAATTGATCCCACGTAGGCTTGCCTCGCACTGCAACGACCCATTGGTACCATCTAAGGGCGCTGCCATCGAGGCGGGCCACTGCCTCATCTACCTTGGCATCATGTGGTATGCCGTGGCAGGTGAAGAAATGAGCTGTTTTGTACAGCCACTCACGCACATTCTCCCCAGAAAACGGGGGTATCTCAAACCTTACCTTGCGGCTAAGCCTCGGTTCATAACCGTAAAAGTTCCCTGCCGTCGCGTGCCTTGGTGGCTCACCAAAAAAAGAGCCTGCTGCTTCGTCCATACTGAGTTGATCCGCTGTCCCTGGGCCTATTGCGCCTGGGCCTGCTGTGCCAGGGCCGGCTGCGCCACGTCCTGCTGCAGCAAAACCTGGTGCGCCCAGGCCTGCTACACCCACACCGGACGCACCCATACCTGCAGTGCCTAGGACTGCTGCGCCATTGGGGTGCTGCGGGTTGGTGTCAAGACCGCCTGTGCCCTGTCCGGTACGCATGGAGGCACCCATTGCGTCCATGCGCTCTGTCAGGGTCGCAATGGCACGCTGCAGAAGCCTGAGATGCTCTGCCATTTCCTGGCGGTCCCTTGCCATGTCGATCTGGGTTTGCTCGGCTACTGCCCGAGCTTGCATGCTGTGGCGATAGGAATCGTCTTGCCGTTCACGATCGTGGGAAGGCTCGGGAATGTCCATCTGCAGTTCGCTTTGATACCAGGTTGATAACTCCTGCGGATCGAAGTCCTGAAAATTTTCGCCCTCCGGTGGTGCGGGTAGAAGGGCAACCGACACACTGGGGTGCACCAGTTCGAGCCCGAACTGGCGCAGCTGCTGGAGGGGGCGCGCTTCGGAACGCCGGCCCCTGGGCACTGGGGGGAAGCCCCTGCGCGCAATGGTTGCTCACGATAGGGCACCCCGCAGTAACAGGGTGATGCGCAGAATGCGGCTCGGCGATGGCGATGGCGAGGGCGCGCGGTTGAAGGAGGGTTTCTCGGCAGAG
Organism: Nuphar pumila; assembly: GCF_984573655.1. Taxonomy (NCBI): domain Eukaryota; kingdom Viridiplantae; phylum Streptophyta; class Magnoliopsida; order Nymphaeales; family Nymphaeaceae; genus Nuphar; species Nuphar pumila. Next base: position 21,062,508 of record NC_143258.1, on the reverse strand, counting down.
AAGGCCGCCGCGCGTGCCACGCGCTATGTGCGTTTCTGGGGAGGTTCTCCGCTCGGGACCCCGGTGCGCACGAGGAAGGCGCGAAGGAACGGGGAGGGGAGGTGCGCGACGGGAGACTTGTGCGTCGGGCGCGTCGCGCGCGGAGGGCGCGTCGCGCGCGGAGGGCGCGTTACGCGCGGAGAGAGCGTCACGCGCTGCGGGCGCGTGTTGCGCGGGAAGGGCCGTGCGGCGGAGGGGGAAACCCCTTGTGAGAGGCGCGCGAAGAGAGCCGCGGGGGTAGGCCAGACGCGGTGAAGGCGGGAGGGCAAGGGATACCCTCTGCGCAGTGGGTTGCTCGGAGTGCGCGCGAGGGCCTTGCGGATGGAGGGGTGGAGCGCCACGCCTCAGCGGAGGGCGTGCCCGGGCGAAGGTGGAAGGAAGTTGAAGAGGCAGGCAGGCGTCCCACTCCCTGTCCTGCTGCTGCCGCCACTGAGGAAGCAGATCCGGAGTTGCGTTCTACGCGACCTCGGCCAGCCAGGGGAAAGAGCCACGTCCCCCTTGGCTACTCGCTGAGCGAGTCCCAGCAATCCGACGTCGAGAACCACGCGACAGTCGGCCGGCTGAAGAGAGAGCCACGCCCTTCAGCTACTCACGGGGTGAGTCCAGCTCCAGGTCGACACCTACAGGAGCGTGAGGGAATGAGGAAGAGCAGAGGCAACTCGAAGATGCTGTCGTTCCAAAAATTCCATATCCTTCAACCAAGCAACAGGGAAGGCTTATAGCCATTACAAAACAACGGTCCTCCATTGCTGGAGCGCCCAAAACCAAAAGGAGAGCCCCCAACGGCTCTCTGAAACAACCCAGACCTCTGCACAATGCGCAGGGTTCAGTCCCGAGGTTGCATGCAACGGGTGCCTGAGGAGCTCTGCTACAAAAGGCCCCTGCGGCGCACCTGCCGCAGGGGCTGCTGGGACTTTGCCAAAAAAGGCCCCTGCGGCGCACCTGCCGCAGGGGCTGCTGACACTGGCCCTGGCCAGACCCTGCGCTGGCCTCCTGCCAGCGCACAGTCATCTGCACTACCACTTACACACGCCATCCGATCCTGGCACACTGCCTGCGCCCTGCCTTCTGCTGGGTTGACTGCATACGCCACCCCTGTCTTGCGCACAACGTGGGTCTATGCTCCCAGTTGGTGCGGTCTTCCAGCTGCACCCAGTTGGTGCAGCTCTCTCCCAGTTGGTGCGGTCTTCCAATGCACCCAGTTGGTGCAGCCCTCCTAGTGGAATCGTATCACTAGCTACGTGGAGGTACCCCTCCACGGCCAGCTTCTTAGAGGGACTATGGCCGTTTAGGCCACGGAAGTTTGAGGCAATAACAGGTCTGTGATGCCCTTAGATGTTCTGGGCCGCACGCGCGCTACACTGATGTATTCAACGAGTCTATAGCCTTGGCCGACAGGCCAGGGTAATCTTCGGAAACTACATCGTGATGGGGATAGATCATTGCAATTGTTGGTCTTCAACGAGGAATTCCTAGTAAGCGTGAGTCATCAGCTCGCGTTGACTACGTCCCTGCCCTTTGTACACACCGCCCGTCGCTCCTACCGATTGAATGGTCCGGTGAAGTGTTCGGATCGCGGCGACGGAGGCGGTTCGCCGCCTACGACGTCGCGAAAAGTTCATTGAACCTTATCATTTAGAGGAAGGAGAAGTCGTAACAAGGTTTCCGTAGGTGAACCTGCGGAAGGATCATTGTCGTTTCCTTATTGACAGACCCGTGAATACGTGACCCTTCACTTGTGTTGGAGAATGTCTGGTCTGCGCATCGGCATCTCTCCACAGGCCTGCCGCCTTGCGCATTGCCTTGTTGTGGGTTCTTTTCATCTGCACCGGGTGAAGCGGAAGGCGCGCAACCGAAGCAAACACAAAACGGCGCTGCATGCGTCAAGGAACTTAACTAGAGGAATGGGCACCCTGATGCGATGAGCAGTGATGATGAC
>NC_143258.1:20988030-20995530 GCF_984573655.1 Nuphar pumila | reverse complement strand
AGTGTGTCGGTTGCCCTTCTACCCGCACCACCGGAGGGCGAAAATTTTCAGGACTTCGATCCGCAGGAGTTATCACTAGTGATACGATTCCACTAGGAGGGCTGCACCAACTGGGTGCATTGGAAGACCGCACCAACTGGGAGAGAGCTGCACCAACTGGGTGCAGCTGGAAGACCGCACCAACTGGGAGCATAGACCCACGTTGTGCGCAAGACAGGGGTGGCGTATGCAGTCAACCCAGCAGAAGGCAGGGCGCAGGCAGTGTGCCAGGATCGGATGGCGTGTGTAAGTGGTAGTGCAGATGACTGTGCGCTGGCAGGAGGCCAGCGCAGGGTCTGGCCAGGGCCAGTGTCAGCAGCCCCTGCGGCAGGTGCGCCGCAGGGGCCTTTTTTGGCAAAGTCCCAGCAGCCCCTGCGGCAGGTGCGCCGCAGGGGCCTTTTGTAGCAGAGCTCCTCAGGCACCCGTTGCATGCAACCTCGGGACTGAACCCTGCGCATTGTGCAGAGGTCTGGGTTGTTTCAGAGAGCCGTTGGGGGCTCTCCTTTTGGTTTTGGGCGCTCCAGCAATGGAGGACCGTTGTTTTGTAATGGCTATAAGCCTTCCCTGTTGCTTGGTTGAATGATATGGAATTTTTGGAACGACAGCATCTTCGAGTTGCCTCTGCTCTTCCTCATTCCCTCACGCTCCTGTAGGTGTCGACCTGGAGCTGGACTCACCCCGTGAGTAGCTGAAGGGCGTGGCTCTCTCTTCAGCCGGCCGACTGTCGCGTGGTTCTCGACGTCGGATTGCTGGGACTCGCTCAGCGAGTAGCCAAGGGGGACGTGGCTCTTTCCCCTGGCTGGCCGAGGTCGCGTAGAACGCAACCCCGGATCTGCTTCCTCAGTGGCGGCAGCAGCAGGACAGGGCGTGGGATGCCTGCCTGCCTCTTCAACTTCCTTCCACCTTCGCCCGGGCACGCCCTCCGCTGAGGCGTGGCGCTCCACCCCTCCATCCGCAAGGCCCTCGCGCGCACTCCGAGCAACCCACTGCGCAGAGGGTATCCCTTGCCCTCCCGCCTTCACCGCGTCTGGCCTACCCCCGCGGCTCTCTTCGCGCGCCTCTCACAAGGGGTTTCCCCCTCCGCCGCACGGCCCTTCCCGCGCAACACGCGCCCGCAGCGCGTGACGCTCTCTCCGCGCGTAACGCGCCCTTCGCGCGCGACGCGCCCTCCGCGCGCGACGCGCCCGACGCACAAGTCTCCCGTCGCGCACCTCCCCTCCCCGTTCCTTCGCGCCTTCCTCGTGCGCACCGGGGTCCCGAGCGGAGAACCTCCCCAGAAACGCACATAGCGCGTGGCACGCGCGGCGGCCTTCTCTGCCGAGAAACCCTCCTTCAACCGCGCGCCCTCGCCCTCGCCATCGCCGAGCCGCATTCTGCGCATCACCCTGTTACTGCGGGGTGCCCTATCGTGAGCAACCATTGCGCGCAGGGGCTTCCCCCCAGTGCCCAGGGGCCGGCGTTCCGAAGCGCGCCCCCTCCAGCAGCTGCGCCAGTTCGGGCTCGAACTGGTGCACCCCAGTGTGTCGGTTGCCCTTCTACCCGCACCACCGGAGGGCGAAAATTTTCAGGACTTCGATCCGCAGGAGTTATCAACCTGGTATCAAAGCGAACTGCAGATGGACATTCCCGAGCCTTCCCACGATCGTGAACGGCAAGACGATTCCTATCGCCACAGCATGCAAGCTCGGGCAGTAGCCGAGCAAACCCAGATCGACATGGCAAGGGACCGCCAGGAAATGGCAGAGCATCTCAGGCTTCTGCAGCATGCCATTGCGACCCTGACAGAGCGCATGGACGCAATGGGTGCCTCCATGCGTACCGGACAGGGCACAGGCGGTCTTGACACCAACCCGTAGCACACCAATGGCGCAGCAGTCCTAGGCACTGCAGGTATGGGTGCGTCCGGTGTGGGTGTAGCAGGCCTGGGCGCACCAGGTTTTGCTGCAGCAGGACGTGGCGCAGCCGGCCCTGGCACAGCAGGCCCAGGCGCAATAGGCCCAGGGACAGCGGATCAACTCAGTATGGACGAAGCAGCAGGCTTTTTTTTTGGTGAGCCACCAAGGCACGCGACGGCAGGGAACTTTTACGGTTATGAACCGAGGCTTAGCCGCAAGGTAAGGTTTGAGATACCCCCGTTTTCTGGGGAGAATGTGCGTGAGTGGCTGTACAAAACAGCTCATTTCTTCACCTGCCACGGCATACCACATGATGCCAAGGTAGATGAGGCAGTGGCCCGCCTCGATGGCAGCGCCCTTAGATGGTACCAATGGGTCGTTGCAGTGCGAGGCAAGCCTACGTGGGATCAATTTGTGACAGGGGTGATGGAACGCTTCGGACCTACCACCCTAGTCAACTACCACGTAGACCTCAAAAACTTGAGACAAAAAGGCAGCCTCGAAGACTACCAAAAAGAATTTGAGGAGCTTTGCACGTTGCTCCCGCATGTAGATCAAGAGACCTTGTTGGGCTCATATACGGGCGGGTTACGTGAGGAGCTGCGAATCGAAGTTTTGGCAGCCAATATAAGATCTCCCGAGGAGGCTTACAAGATTGCCCGATTACATGATGAAAAACAGAAAAGATTATGGGCTGCCAAAAAGCCTCACCGCCTAGCCGACGGGCACGCCAAAGGAAAACCAAGCCAAATGAAACCACGGTTTGCCAAGGGTGCATCACCCTCCACGCCAAAAGTAGAATTCATTACGCGCGCCCAAAGAGAAGACCGAATCAAAAAAGGTCTTTGTTTTAACTGTAATGAAAAATGGTCCAAAGACCACCAATGTAAGAAATTCCACGTGTATCAAGTGAGAGAGGATAGTGGGGACGAAGCAAGTAGCTCCGCTGACTCGGAAGAAGGAGAGGCAAACGAAAATGAGGAGGATTCCACACATGGAATCTCCTACCACGCGCTCTCAGGGGCACCAAGTCTCCAAAGCATGAGGATACGAGGAAAGGTGGGAACGCATGACTTGGATGTCTTGATAGACACCGGAAGCACACACAATTTCATTCGTGAGAGCCTTGTGCTAGCCTTGGGATGCAAATTCAAGGAACATCCCGCGTTCGATGTTATGGTGGGGGACGGCTCCCACCTCAAATGTAGAGAGGTATGCGGTGACGTTCCCCTACAACTTCAAGAGAGTGGGTTTGAGGTAGATCTTTACGTCATTCCCATGAAGGGAGCGGATGTCGTCCTTGGAATGCAATGGTTGAAGGGATTAGGACAGGTTGTATGGGATTTTTCCTCCATGGAAATGAAGTTTCAAAATGAAGGAAGGGAGGTCAAGCTTGCGGGGGTCAAAGCCCCTACGGCCACCGCTATCGAATCCACCGCTGCGCTTAAACTATTGCGGGGTAACCATGCAGCATACCTCCTCACGGCCCAATCCGTGGACCCTAGCCAAGAAAAGACCCCCCAAGCGGTCTCTTCAGAGTTAGCTCAAGTGCTAGAAGAATTCGCAGACGTGTTTAAAGAACCATGCGGTCTGCCCCCCACTAGGTCCCAGGATCATCGTATTCCTCTAAAGGCCGGGAGTGGTCCCGTATCAGTGAGACCTTACCGGTATGCCCATTCCCAAAAGGGGGAAATAGAGAGACTTGTGCAAGAAATGGTCGATCAAAGAATCATCCGACCTAGCTCAAGCCCCTATTCATCCCCAGTTCTATTGGTAAAAAAGAAGGATGGGGGATGGCGTTTCTGCGTGGACTATCGAGCTCTGAATGATACCACCATAAAAGATAAATTCCCGATCCCTGTTATTGAGGAGCTACTCGACGAGCTCCATGGCACTAGGTACTTCACGAAGTTGGACTTAAGGTCCGGCTATCATCAAGTGCGCATGAGCGAAGAAGACGTTCCTAAAACTGCCTTTCGCACCCATGAAGGGCATTACGAATTCTTGGTCATGCCGTTTGGGCTAACCAACGCCCCAGCTACCTTCCAAGGCATCATGAATGACATTTTTCGGGGTTCTCTACGGAGGTATGTGCTTGTGTTCTTTGATGACATACTTGTCTATAGTAAGTCATGGGGAGAACACTCAAGGCACGTTAGGGAGGTGTTGGACACATTAAGAAAACACCATTTGCATGCAAAAATGTCTAAATGTCTTTTCGGCCAGCGCGAAGTTAGCTACTTAGGCCACATTGTGACCGGCCACGGGATTCAAGCCGACCCGGATAAGATCCAAGCCATGATAGATTGGCCGCTTCCCCATACCATTCGGGGACTTCGCGGTTTTCTGGGCCTCACCGGCTATTATAGGCGGTTTGTAAAAGGCTATGGGCACTTAGCCCAGCCCCTCACCAGCCTCCTCAAAAAGGATAGTTTCCAATGGGTGAGCAGAAGCACAGAGGCTTTTGAAAAACTAAAGGTGGCCATGACACAAGCCCCGGTCCTAGCAGTTCCCGATTTTTCCAAACAATTCGTAGTGGAAACTGATGCTTGCGATTCAGGAGTGGGGGCAGTCCTAACCCAAGAAGGACACCCCATAGCATTCATGAGCAAATCCATGCCCAATCGCAGCAAGGCACTTTCTACTTACGACAAGGAAATGCTGGCCATCGTGTTGGCCATTGATAAATGGAGACCCTACCTCCTTGGAAGGAAATTTCTGGTGCGTACGGACCATCGAAGCTTGAAATTTCTATTAGGGCAAAGAATCACCACCCCGAACCAACAAAAATGGATAGCCAAGGTCTTGGGGTATGACTTCGATATCGAGTACAAAAAGGGGCTCGAAAACAAGGCGGCCGATGCTCTTTCAAGGAAATTTGAGGACTCACATACAATGCACACACTCACCACTTTTACAAATGATGTAAGAAGCAAAATATGTGAATCTCAAGGGAGGGATAGAGAAACGCAACAAAAAATTCAAGAAATCCGCGAGGACCCCCAGGCTCACCCTCACTTCCAAGAGAAAGGAGGGGTTCTTTACCACAAAGGAAGGATCTACCTCCCAAGTGGCGATGAACTCACCAAGGATCTCATTAAAGAGTGCCACGACACTCTTCAAGCGGGTCATGGGGGTGTTTCTAAGACATACCAAAAACTCAAAAAACTTTTTTTTTGGAAGGGAATGAAAAAAGATGTGAAAACCTACGTGAAAGAGTGCCCTACGTGTCAAGCCAACAAGTATGAGAGGATCAAACCCCCGGGGCTGCTTCAGCCCCTACCTATTCCGGAGGGGGCATGGCAAGATATTTCAATGGACTTCATTGAGAACCTCCCATGTTCTGGAAAGAAAGAATCCATTTTTGTCATAGTGGATAGGTTCACCAAATATGCCCACTTCGTGGCCCTCCCAAAAGACTATACTACTCACAAAGTGTTGGACGTTTTTTTAGAGAATGTGGTCAAATTGCATGGTCTGCCCAAAAGCATTGTGAGCGATCGGGACTCACTCTTTTTAAATCAATTGTGGGAGGAATACTTTCAACGAAGTGGAACTCGACTCCGATTCAGCACTTCCAACCATCCCCAAACGGATGGGCAAACAGAAGTGGTAAACCGGATTCTTGCATCCTACTTACGGTGTTTTACCAGTGATCGACCCACTCAGTGGGCTGCCTATCTCCTTTGGGCAGAATATGCGTACAATACGAGCTTCCAATCCTCCATCGGCCTCACCCCATTCGAAGCCTTGTATGGGTACCCCCCGCCATCCATCATCTCCTATGAACATGGGAGTGCCGATTCGTTGGACGTAGATCAAGAACTGCGAAACCGTGATGAAATAAGAGCCATCCTCAAGGCCAACATCGCCCAGGCACAACAGCGAATGAAGCGAATCTATGACAAGGGGCGACTAGATAGGAACTTTGAAGAAGGCGATTGGGTATGGCTTAAACGAGCTCAACGGGGGCAAAGGTCCCTCTTCGGACAACCCTACACCAAACTACTTCCACGGTACTATGGGCCATTTCGGATTGAGAAAAAAGTCGGCAGGGTGGCCTACCTTCTTGATCTACCCCAAGAGGTTAAGATACACCCCGTGTTCCACGTTTCCAGGCTAAAGCCATTCTATGGGACGCCGCCAGCAACCATTGAAATTCCGCAAGATAATGACGCACCCCTTCCCACCAAGATCTTGAAGACGAAAAGGTTAAGACGTGGAGGAGGGCGCCTGGTAAAAAAGCACTTGGTAGAAATGGACAACGGAGGTACAAAGACGGCCAGTTGGAAGTGGGAGAGTGACCTTCGGAAGGACTACCCGGGGTTCTTGGCTTGAGGGCAAGCAAGTCGGAAGCATGGTGGGATTTGATACGATTCCACTAGGAGGGCTGCACCAACTGGGTGCATTGGAAGACCGCACCAACTGGGAGAGAGCTGCACCAACTGGGTGCAGCTGGAAGACCGCACCAACTGGGAGCATAGACCCACGTTGTGCGCAAGACAGGGGTGGCGTATGCAGTCAACCCAGCAGAAGGCAGGGCGCAGGCAGTGTGCCAGGATCGGATGGCGTGTGTAAGTGGTAGTGCAGATGACTGTGCGCTGGCAGGAGGCCAGCGCAGGGTCTGGCCAGGGCCAGTGTCAGCAGCCCCTGCGGCAGGTGCGCCGCAGGGGCCTTTTTTGGCAAAGTCCCAGCAGCCCCTGCGGCAGGTGCGCCGCAGGGGCCTTTTGTAGCAGAGCTCCTCAGGCACCCGTTGCATGCAACCTCGGGACTGAACCCTGCGCATTGTGCAGAGGTCTGGGTTGTTTCAGAGAGCCGTTGGGGGCTCTCCTTTTGGTTTTGGGCGCTCCAGCAATGGAGGACCGTTGTTTTGTAATGGCTATAAGCCTTCCCTGTTGCTTGGTTGAATGATATGGAATTTTTGGAACGACAGCATCTTCGAGTTGCCTCTGCTCTTCCTCATTCCCTCACGCTCCTGTAGGTGTCGACCTGGAGCTGGACTCACCCCGTGAGTAGCTGAAGGGCGTGGCTCTCTCTTCAGCCGGCCGACTGTCGCGTGGTTCTCGACGTCGGATTGCTGGGACTCGCTCAGCGAGTAGCCAAGGGGGACGTGGCTCTTTCCCCTGGCTGGCCGAGGTCGCGTAGAACGCAACCCCGGATCTGCTTCCTCAGTGGCGGCAGCAGCAGGACAGGGCGTGGGACGCCTGCCTGCCTCTTCAACTTCCTTCCACCTTCGCCCGGGCACGCCCTCCGCTGAGGCGTGGCGCTCCACCCCTCCATCCGCAAGGCCCTCGCGCGCACTCCGAGCAACCCACTGCGCAGAGGGTATCCCTTGCCCTCCCGCCTTCACCGCGTCTGGCCTACCCCCGCGGCTCTCTTCGCGCGCCTCTCACAAGGGGTTTCCCCCTCCGCCGCACGGCCCTTCCCGCGCAACACGCGCCCGCAGCGCGTGACGCTCTCTCCGCGCGTAACGCGCCCTTCGCGCGCGACGCGCCCTCCGCGCGCGACGCGCCCGACGCACAAGTCTCCCGTCGCGCACCTCCCCTCCCCGTTCCTTCGCGCCTTC